>NW_021703767.1:116457468-116484050 GCF_005190385.1 Monodon monoceros | reverse complement strand
CCGTTCTTCTGCCTCAGTTATTCTGTTATTGATCCCATCTAGAGTACTTTTAATTTCATTTATTGCGTTGTTCATCATTGCTTGTTTCATCTGTATTTCTTCTAGGTCCTTGTTAACTGTTTCTTGCATTTTGTCCATTCTACTTCCAAGATTTCGGATCATCCTTACTATCATTATTCTGAATTCTTTTTCAGGTAGACTGCCTATTTCCTCTTCATTTGTTAGGTCTGGTGCATTTTTATCTTGCTCCTTCATCTGCTGTGTGTTTTTCTGTCTTCTCATTTTGCTTATCTTACTGTGTTTGGAGTCTCCTTTTTGCAGGCTGCACGTTCGTAGTTCCCGTTGTTTTTGATGTCTGTCTCCAGTGGCTAAGGTTGTTTCAGTGGGTTGTGTAGGCTTCCTGGTGGAGGGGACTAGTGCCTGTGTTGTGGTGGATGAGGCTGGATCTTGTCTCTTTAGTGGGCAGGTTCACGTCTGGTGGTGTGTTTTGGGGTGTCTGTGGCCTTATTATGATTTTAGGCAGCCTCTCTGCTAATGGGTGGGGTTGTGTTCCTGTTTTGCTAGTTGTTTGGCATAGGTTGTCCAGCACTGTGGCTTGCTGGTCGTTGAGTGGAGCTGGGTGCTGGTGTTAAGATGGAGGTCTCTGGGAGATTTCCGCCGTTTAATATTATGTGGAGCTGGGAGGTCTCTTGTTGACCAGTGTCCTGAAGTTGGCTCTCCTACCTCAGAGGCAGAGCCCTGACTCCTGGCTGGAGCACCAAGAGCCTTTCGTCCACACGGCTCAGAATAAAAGGGAGAAAAAGTAGAGAGAATTAGTAGAAGTATGAGGAAAGAAAGAAGGAAAGGAGGAAAGGAAGGAAGGAAGAAAGAAGCAAAGAAGGAAAGAAAGGAGGGAGGGAGGGAGGGAGGAAGGAAGGAAGGAAGGAAGGAGGGAAAGAAGGAAAAAAGAAAGAAAGAAGATAAGTAAAAATAAAATAAAGTATAATATAGTTATTGAATTAAAAAATATTTAGAAAAAAAAAGAAAGGGACGGATAGAACCTTAGGACAAATGTTGGAAGCAAAGCTATACAGAGAAAATCTTACACAGAAGCATACACATACACCTTCACAAAAAGAGGTAAAGGGGGAAAAATCATAAATCTTGCTCTCAGAGACCACCTCCTCAATTTGGGGTGATTCGTTGTCTAAAGGAGGGAAGGAAGGAAGGAAAGAAAGAAAGAAAGAACGAAGGTAAAGTATAATAAAGTTATTACAATTAAAATTAATTATTGAGAAAAAAAATTTTTTTAAAAAACCATGGACAGATAGAGCCCTAGGACAAATGGTGGAAGCAAGAGTATACAGGCAAGGTCTCACACAGAAGCATACACGTACACATTCACAAAAAGAGGAAAAGGGAAAAAAATCATAGATCTCGCTCCTAAAGTCCACCTCTTCAATTTGGGATCATTCCTTGTCTATTCAGGTATTCCACAGATGCAGGGTATATCAAGTTGATTGTGGAGCTTTAATCCGCTGCTCCTGAGGCTGCTGGGAGAGATTTCCCTTTCTCTTCTTTGTTCTCACAGCTTACAGGAGCTCAGCTTTGGATTTGGCCCTGCCTCTGCGTGTAGGTCGCTGGAGGGCGTCTGTTTTTTGCTCAGACAGGACAGGGTTAAAGGAGCCGCTGATTCGGGGGCTCTGGCTCACTCAGGCCGGGGGTGGGGGGGGGGGAGAGGGGCACTGCATGCGGGGCGGGCCTGCGGCGTCAGAGGCGGCGTGACGTTGCGGCAGAGGCCGGCGTGACGTTGCTCCAGCCTGAGGCCCGCCGTGCGTTCTCCCGGGGAAGTTGTCCCTGGTTCCCGGGAACGTGGCAGTGGCGGGCTGCACAGGCTCCGTGGAAGAGGGGTGTGGAGAGTGACCTGTGCTCGCACACAGGCCCCTTGGTGGCGGCAGCAGCAGCCTTAGCGTCTCCCGCCCGTTTCTGGGGTCCGCGCTTTTAGCCGCGGCTCGCGCCCGTCTCTGGGGTTCGCGCTTTTAGCCGCGGCTCGCGCCCGTCTCTAGGGTTCGCGCTTTTAGCCGCGGCTCGTGCCCGTCTCTGGAGTTACTTTAAGCAGCGCTCTTAAACCCCTCTCCTCGCGCACCAGGAAACAAAGAGGGAAGAAAAAGTCTCTTGCCTCTTCGGCAGGTGCAGGCTTTTCCCCGAACTCCCTCCCGGCTAGTCGTGGTGCAGTAACCCCTTCAGGCTATGTTCAAGCCGCCAACCCCAGTCCTCTCCCTGCACTCCGTTCAAAACCGAAACCCGAGCCTCAGCTCGCAGCCCCGCCCGCCCCGGCGGGTGAGCCGACAAGCCTCTCGGGCTGGTGAGTGCCGGTCGGCACCGATCCTCTGTGCGGGAATCTCCCGCTTTGCCTACGCACCCGTCGCTGTGCACTACTCCGCGGTCCCGAAGCTCCCCCCTCCGCCTCCCGCAGTCTCCGCCCGCGGAGGGTCTTCCTAGTGTGTGGAAACTTTTCCTCCTTCACAGCTCCCTCCCACTGGTGCAGGTTCCGTCCTTATTCTTTTGTCTCTGTTTTTTCTTTTTTTCTTTTGCCCTACCCAGGTACGTGGGGAGTTTCTTGCCTTTTGGGAGGTCTGAGGTCTTCTGCCAGCCTTCAGTAGGTGTTCTGTAGGAGTCGTTCCACGTGTAGATGTATTTCTGGTGTATCCGTGGGGAGGAAGGCGATCTCTGCGTCTTACTCTTCCGCCATCTTCAAGGTCCCCCCTATCCACATTCTTAATAGCTCTCTTTCTCTACAGTGAGGCTTTAGCATAATTGCCCTGCAGAAATAAGGAATGCCAGGAGGACAGAATTACAAGGAGACTGACTTTAATTACCTGAGAGGATTCTCCTGACATCTTTAGTTTATTCCTTTCCATAGAAAGAAATAGTCCAGTTTTATTTTTATTATAGCAACCTGGTTATATTTATTTTTTAAATTTTTATTGGATTATAGTTGCTTTACAATGTTGTGTTAGTTTCTGCTGTACAGCAAAGTGAATCAGTTATACATATACATATATCCCCTCTTTTTTAGATTTCCTTCCCATTTAGATCACCACACAGCACTAAGTAGAATTCCCTGTGCTGTACAGTAGATTCTCATTATGAGTTATCTATTTTACGCATAGTTGTGTATATATGTCAATCCCAATTTCCCAATTCATCCCAACCCCCTCTTCCCCCCTTGGTATCCGTAAGTTGTTCTCTACATCTGTGTCTTTATTTCTGCTTTGCAAATAAGTTCGTCTGTAAAATTTTTCTAGATTCCACATATAAGTGGTATTATATTGATATTTGTTTTTCTCTTTCTGACTTACTTCACTCAGTATGACAATCTCTAGGTCTCTCCATGTCTCTGAAAATGGCACTATTTTGTTCCTTTTTATCACTAATATTCCATTGTCTATATGTACCACATCTTCTTTATCCATTCCTCTGTTGATGGATATTTAGGTTGCTTCTATGTCCTGGCTATTGTAAATAGTGCTGCAATGAACATTGGGGTGTATGTATCTTTTTGAATTATGGTTTTCTCCAGGTATATGTGCTGTAGTGGGATTACTAGGTCATGTGGTAGTTCTATTTTTAGTATTTTGAGAAACATCCATGCTGTTCTCCGTAGTGGCTGTATCACTTTACATTCCCACCAACAGTGCAAGAGGGTTCCCTTTTCTCCACACCCTTTCCAGCATTTATTGTTTGTAGATTTTTTGATGACGGCCATTCTGACCGGTTTGAGGTGATACCTCACTGTAGTTTTGATTTGCATTTCTCTAACTTGTAGTGATGTTGAGCATCTTTTCATGTGTTTGTTGGCCATCTTATCTTCTTTGGAGAAATGTCTATTTAAGTCCTCTGCCCTTTTATTCATTGGGTTGTTTGTTTATTTTGATATTGAGCTGCATGAGCTGTTTGTATATTTTGGAGATTAATCCCTTGTCAGTTGCTTCATTTGCAAATATTTTCTCCCATTCTGAGGGTTGTCAGAAACAGTCCAGTTTTAAAGTAGGTACAACTTGAGTTTCATGCTGGCTAAAACTCACTGACAATATATGTTGCCTGCTCATGCCATAGATTATTTTGTGAAAATAGCCTGTCTGCTGAGTTGTGCCTTCACTGCCAAATGGTAGACTAAACCAACAGATTGTTTTTCTCACACTTTGGTATAATTATGTAATTAACTTAAAATTGCACAGTACTATCCTTGCATAAAAACAGTGGACAATTTCAGAAAAAGAAATGAAGAATTTAAAATAGACTCATGGGAGAACCTCTATGTCTGGCTTGATAAAGTTTGTTAACACCAGTAAATTTCTACCAAGGTATTGCCTGTCCTCAGAAATGCCATATTAGTTCACTATTTAAATCTAAAATTAGAAACTTCAAAATAAACAGTAGATATTTTTCTTTTTTAACATAAAACATTTTAAAACTGTGTGTTTGCCACAGGCAAATTATGTGACCTATGATTCATTGAACTGTAAAAAAAAAAAACATGATCCCCTAGACAACAGAAAGCTAAACATCTGGAGAAAATCTAGTACCCCAAGATGGATTATACAGTGTGGTAACAGGTGGTGCTAAGAACTATTAAGATGATTTTAATAAAAAGGGCAAATACCTCCAATTCCATTTCTTCCAACAAATTCCTTTAAGCAGGTGCAAGGGCAAAGCAAAATCTGTTCCCTTGTGTTAAGTATGAAAGAGCTTCCTCTTTTTCTTTTTAGAATCTTTGAGATGACATTATTCTAATTAAAATATCACTGTATACTATGTTTTGTTTTTGTCATTCAAAAGAAATGTAAATAATGCATTATCAAAGTAGCTAAATATCTGAAACAACTGTCTACATGCTGACAGGTTAAATGGAGGAAGAAAACAGTCTAAAAATGTGAGACTACTTCTCTTTCCTTTAAAAGGGGTTAAAATTTTGTTTTAAACTAAGTCCAAATAATAAAGACATATTAGAAAAACAGCCTTTAAAAAATCAAAGGAAAATCCTGGTTCTCAGAGGAAGTTTCCATTTTATCTCAGGCTGACCATTTCTGTTACTCAGGCCTCAGTTTTCTCAGCTCCAAAGTAAAAACAGGAGACAATTTCGTCTCTCCATATTAAAAGTTATGGCATAAATCTAAGACTTGGGGTAATTTTTTTAAAGAAATATAAGGGCTCAACTTTCTCATTTGGACCCAAGATAGCCAAGTAATAAAGATTCAGACAAGAGGTGAATCCAGCTAGACTGACAACTCAATAAATGGAGGTCAAGTTTTGTTTTTTTTTTTGCGGTATCCGGGCCTCTCACTGTTGTGGCCTCTCCCGTTGCGGAGCAACAGGCTCCGGACGCGCAGGCTCAGCAGCCATGGCTCACGGGCCCAGCCGCTCCGTGGCATGTGGGATCTTCCCGGACCGGGGCACGAACCTGTGTCCCCTGCATCGGCAGGTGGACTCTCAACCACTGCGCCACCAGGGAAACCCAGAGGGCAAGTTTTAATTACCTGTAAACAATGAAAACTCTGAGGTTAACAGACCCTGCAATTGTCTGGGTACTTAAATACTCTGACCACCTATATTTCTTTATAATTTTAGTAATTACAGAGCTGACATCTATAAACTGATGTTTTTCATTACACTTTTAATCCATGCCATGCCAGGCATAGACTCTTTTTTTTTTTTTTACATCTTTATTGGAGTATAACTGCCCCACAATGATGCGTTAGTTTCTGCTTTATAACAGTGAATCAGTTATACATATACATATGTTCCCATACCTCCTCCCTCTTGCATCTCCAGGCATAGACTCTTTATGGGCAGCACCAAGAGAGGTCTGCCATGCCTAATCTGTTTTGCAGATTCATGCACTGATGTGGAAACGTTTAGTGACTCATGAAGTCTGAATTTTCATTTTTAAAAAATATTCATATTTCAATACATTTTCCCAAGATTTATGTCTCAAATGTTTCTGTGAGAATTGGATGCCAGAAGATATGTTATATAGAATAATTTAATTTCCTATCTGAAGCAAAACACTTCTCAAATTATTTTCAAATGATTGTGTGTTTTCTTTCTTCCAGAAGTCCATGAAGCCATGTAGTCTAATTTGTATAGCCCATAGTTTGCAATTGTTTGACTTGCATCCATTATAGCAAAGTAAAATCCTACCAATGTACAGTTTGATTTATTTTCTTACATCTACATGTGCTTCCTTATATGTGTTACAATTCAGGCTTCAGAAATACTGCTTGACACATCCCTAAATTCTCTCCATATTTATTTCTGAAAGAGTACACACCTGCTTCACTACATAGCAATTTCTATTGATATATTTCCCTATGGAAAAAAAAAGAATTTGACACCTATATTTGTAAATATAGAATTAGGAAACATTGTAGCTCTCTGTTTCTGAGATATTTTAAGGAGATAGATTCATAGTAATTCAAGGGTTGGTTCAGCTGCTTGTGTTTTTAGATCTCCAGATAATTCTCTCAAAAGCAAACCAAAATGAATCCAACCTTTGTTCCATTCTTCTTATATAGATTCTCACCTCACAGGCTGAGAAACTCACAGTGAGGATGATAAAGTTGCTATTCAGTGAAGATGATTAGAGAAGCCCTGTGAATTCTTTAAGAGTGAATAAGACTGTGTTTAAAAGAACACTGCTGAGATGCAAGCAAGAATGAGGCACCGAAAATATTTCCAGATGCAGCCCCTCTCCTTTAGAATTAGTGTTTCTGTTTCATCCCAGAGAAGTTGTTATATTCTACACTAATATAACAAAATATTGTAACATCACGTCCATTTTTATAACCACAAAGAATGATGGACCTTTTGTTTTCAATCTGACAATACCATGTTATAATATAACAAAATATTGTAACATCACGTCCATTTTTATAACCACAAAGAATGATGGACCTTTTGTTTTCAATCTGACAATACCATGCCAAAATAACTCGTTTATTCAGTGAAGGAAAAAGCACAAGAGATTTGACACTGCAGCCTAGCTGTTACTTTTTCTCCAGCCACCACAGTTAAGCACTATCTTTTCCCTTTCCTTCTTACTCTCTCCCTTTTCCCATCACTCCTGAGTCAAACAGGGAAAAAATATGGTTTCTACTTCAAGGAGCTTAGAACCCAGCAGAGAAAACAGAAAATTAGTTAAAATAAACTTCAGTGAGTGTTATGATAGGGTAGAAGATAGGCTGGAAGCAAAGTCATGGGAGGCCAGAGAGGAAGTCATCACCAGTTGAGACCCGAGGGGTGAGTTGGAGCCAGGTGAACAGGGAGGGGATCCTAGGTGAAGACCCAGAGGCAGAAGAGAGTTACAGGTGTTCTAGGTACTGATAGAAGTTAAGTATGGCTTAAGGGTAAAGATGAAGTGAGCTTTGGTAGAACCTGCTAGCTGTGTACCAAAATTCATTTTGTCTTCTTCCTGGTTATCCACCAACACTGTATTTCCTGGCTTCTCACCCTTCATTTAGGTGTGGTCACGTGACTCTTTCCCACCAATAGAATGGAGCAGAAATGAGGTATATCAGATCTGAGCCAAGGACGACTCCCTCTTTCCCTTTGTCAGCTAGATACAAAAAATACAAGTTCCTGGAGGAAGCAGAGTCCCAAGTGGGAAGAAACTAGGTTCCTGAGACACAGGGGCATGGCCTGCCAACAGGAACGCCTTTATGGACTATTATCTAAACAGAAATACACATCCATTGTGTTTGACCTACCTCAACTAACACAGGAACTAAATGGTGGGGGGCCTTGCAGGCCACGTTAAAGAGTTTGCTCTTTACCTAAAGGGCAATAGGGAACCACTGACACATTTTAAACTGGGAAGTGTCATGATCACAAACCAGTTCTCTTCAATTAGCTCTATCTAATTGAAGAAGTTGTTGTTTCTAATAATTTAGATAATTTCCCCCAGGTTTCTGCTGCTCTCCCATAATGAATAATATATGGCATGATTTATTCATATAATTTTAGTAAATACCAGTCTTGATACATATAATCACAAATGTCAGGAGCTGGAAATGACATAATAGATTATTTTCTAAAAATCCCTTATTGCATAGAAAAAGAAGGACCGTAAAGGTGAGGTGTTTACCCAAGGTCACCTGGGGATGTTAAGAGCACAGTAGAGATCAAGGGCTACAGCCAAGCTCTCTTGCTGTCAATCCAAGGCTCTTTCCATTGTGCCCGGCTGTGTTAAGTCCTTTAGCTCCAGTGTTTGCAACAGATTGGATTACTCTGGGGAAATGAATTTAAGGGATTAACCATCGAAAATCTTTAATTTTGGCAATAGTTTTGTTTTAAAATTTGTTTTAAGTTCGTTTAAAATTTCTTTTAAAATTTGGAATCACTTTAAAATTTGGAATCACTAATTTTAGAAATACAGAAATGCAATGAATTGCTTCTTCTACATTCGTTTAATTGATGTCTTATTGAACAGAAGTAAATGAACTATTTTAATGCCTTACATCTTCTTACAAGAAACATCTTCATCAGCTAAAGAGAATTATTTTGACTACAATTTTCTATCTTTGTTTCATAGTTTTGTGTCTTTATAATCTGAAACTCCCCATAAGCTTTTTCTCTGAACTCATTTTCTAGCCTTGAAAGGAATTGCCACAGTGCATAAGCCATTAGTAGAATATCTGATAAAACTGAATTGACTTAGATTGGCATTTTGCTTATACTGTCGAATATTAAGAGATAAAAAGCACTATGTTGAGGAAGTTGCTTTTTAATTTTCCTGGGGTAACTAAAAGCCCATGGCCACTGGTGGGGAAAGATGATAGAAACATATCCATCAGCAAATATGAGTGTAAGAGAGTTGTTGCATCTATCGAATAAAAATGAAGGAACATTAGAGTAACTGATAGAGCAGGAAATGAGAAACTATAATAAAGCACATAATAGCACGTATTAAGAAAGTAGTACCCAACATGGACATTTTTCTGCGTTGATATAAACTTAGTGTCAATATAGATTCAAAGAAAGGAAAATCATCTTAGTCGCTAATGGCAAATTGGAAATTAGTGGAAGTAATATAAATCAAAACTAGCCAATAGTACATTTGCAATTAGCTCTATATCCTCTAATCCTATAAAAGAGCATAATCCATCAGTGCTTGTAAATAAAGAAATCTGTCTATAATAAGATAAAGCACCAGTAAGGGTGGATCTTCCATTAATACAGAGAAATCATATAAAATAAGCTTGAAATATCACGTGAA
The DNA here is from genome assembly GCF_005190385.1 of Monodon monoceros. Lineage (NCBI taxonomy): Eukaryota > Metazoa > Chordata > Mammalia > Artiodactyla > Monodontidae > Monodon > Monodon monoceros. The sequence continues at coordinate 116,474,794 of NW_021703767.1, read as the reverse complement.
TCTAGACTTTCAACATTTTTGGCTTATAAGTCCAAGAATAGGTTATAAACATCTGTACTTTGGAAATGCCTTTACAAGTGAATACTCATATCATATCAGGGATAGTAAATGAATATTGATGATATGTGAGATAGCCACATCTAAGAAAACAGCAAACTGACTGGAAGTGGAGGTTGTGAGTACTGGGGGAAGAGATAAACCATCCAGAGTAGGTCCAACTTTGGGCAGGAAACTTATCTGTGCTTCATTTTCCTTACTTGTAAACTGGACATGATCAGAACCATCTTACAAGTTTTATCTGGGAATTAGGAATTTTACACACACACATACACACACACACACACACACACACAATGTCTGGCATTGTATCTGACACATACTAGTCATCTGAAACAATATCTAAAGTAATAAAAATAGTTTTATTGCCATCATTTTATTGATATTACTTTTATTATACTATTATGATGATCATCATTATTATCACATTAAGTTGGAAAAAGTGCCCAATGACTATATCAATACACTGTTTCTTTTAGAATGAATTGAGTGGTGAGTGATGATATGACTATTTAACTGAATGATCACTACTTAAACAGAGATGAATTTTTCTAAATATATACTACATATATAATTACTTATAATTTCTAATTATATACATTACCATTAGGTAGAAGAATACAAAGACTTTCATTCTTCTACTAGGATTAAAATAAATGACATTATGCTACAAAGTATGGTTACCAATTACTTGCTTATTTCATGAGAAACAGGTAATTTGCCACAGCTGTTATCTGAAGTTTCAGCACCTTTTGTTAAAGCTGTATGAAAGTACTCTTCATTTAACAACGATGAATAAAAGGTGGTTAACTAAAAAAAGAAATGCTTCAAACGTATTATTTCATGGTGGCCCTGGAGAGCACTGGACAGAAAGTTCAGGATAATCTATAAAAAGCAGGGTGAAGGGAGGGGGTGGTGAAAGGGGCTAAGGGGCTAGGGGGCCATGTGAATCCATGTGGAAAAATGATCAGTGCTGGAGAAAGTTAAATTCTCAGTCCCTGAAGTCTTGCTGTTGTGGCTACAGCCCAACAAAGTTAATGAAAGAAAGGAGCACTGACAACTCCTGCTGCTTCGACAGGAGCTTACCACCTCATTACTGGCCAGATTCTTACAACCAAAAGAAAAGAATACTCCTGCCAAGGAAGAGTAAGAGCTGGAGTGAGAGAGTCATCCAAGCAAGGCATTGCTGATGTTGGACGAAGATCAAAGTAATAGCAAACAAAAGGAACTGGACAAGAAATAGCTGAGCCAAGAGCTATGACCACAGACTAGACAACTCTCCAAATCCTAGGCAGGAGAGATGGAAAGAACCCTTTAAATCCCTTAGTCCTCCCTGCCGAACAGGAAAAAGTAAATGAAGTGACACCATCTGCTCACTTTCTCAGAAGAGAGAGTTTCAACTTCTCATGGTTAGCAATGCAAACATTTTCAAAAGCATTACTCTAATTACAAATGATTAGAAATGATTCCTAGAATTAAAGACTTAACTCACAGTGTGCCTGACTAATGAACATTTTCTGCACATCCCACTGCACTTGGAGCTGACTTTGAAAACACCGGCTAGAGATGGTTTCTGAGGTTTTAAAATGATCCTCATAAATATAATAGGATTCATCACATTTTCTCTCTATTTCTCTAAGCATATGATGCATGATCTTTTTTCTAAAGTACAGTATAAAATCACAGGGTCTTTCAGGACTAGAAAATGCAGTTTTTGTTGTTTGGTTGCTGTGTGTGGGTGGATTTGTGATTGTGTGTACATGCCAACTGAGGGAGGAAAGTACATATCAACTAAAATTAAATGTTTAAACTTAAATTTATCATAATACTTCCCATGGAGATATATTTCATGTTATAGGTTTAAATTCCAGTATCATCTCTGTATAAGGAGTAAATCATCACTACACCCCATTAAAAATTGACAATACCAAGTGTTGGTAGGGAAGTGGAGCAACTGGAACTCTCATACATTGCTGGTGGGTGTAAATTTGGAAAGCTGTTTGGTAGTTTCTATCCAAGCTGAACATAAGCTTCCCCTATCTCCCAGCAATTACATAATTCAGTATATACACAACCAAAATACATATGTTTGTGCATCAAAAGATGTGTTCTAGAAGTTTTTTAGCACCTTTAACCAACAGTAGATCAGATAAGTAAGTTGCAGTATACTCTTACAGTAGAATACTCTACAGTGTGTGTTGGTAAACTATGGCCCAGGGCCCAAATCTGGCCACCATTTGATTTTGTAGATAAAGTTTTATTAGAACACAGACACACCGATTCATTTACACATTGTCTGTGGCTGCTCTCATACCATAATGTACTACAATGGTAGAATTGAGTAGTTGCAACAGAAACCATATGGCCTAAAAAACATGAAATATTTATTGTATATACCTTTGATAGAAAAAGTCTGCTGACCCCTGCTTTCTAGCAATAAAAACAAATGCATTATGGTTATAGTTAACAACATGGATAAATCACAAAAATAAAATATTGAGTGAAAGCAGGCAGACACAATAAGAGACCTTACTGTTTGATTCCATTTATATAATTATTGAAAAGCAGGCAGAAATAATCTAGGATGATAAATGTCAGAAAAATGGTTACCTTTGTGGGGAGATTAAGGACTAAAAGGGAGCATGATGGAGATTTCTGGTTCCATCTCCATGTGGAAATGTTCATTTGTAAATGCACTTACATTTGTGAACTTTCCTACATATTTCAATGAAACTTTGCTTAAAAAAGGCAAAATTAGGTTAACCAAAAGTAAAAAATGGAGGCAATATTATGTTTGTTGATGATTACTTAAGATATTTTCAAGATTTTACCTATCTCCCTATAGTCTTCTTTGTACAGAAGAGAGCAAATAAATGTTAAAGCTCATTAACAGAAAATGAAACCATGGACATTATGGATACAGCATATTTTATTTTTTATTGAAGTATAGTTGATATACAATGTATTAATTTCTGCTGTGCAGCAAAGTGATTCAGTTATGCATATATACATTCTTTTTTTAATATTCTTTTCCACTATGGTTTATCACAGGATATTGAACATAGTTCCCTGTGCTATATAGTAGGACCTTGTTGTTTATCCATTCGATATATAATAGTTTGCATCTGCTAACCCCAAACTCCCATTCCATCCCTCCCCATCCCCGCTCTTCTTTGGCAACCACAAGTCTGTTCTTTATGCCTGTGAGCTTGTTTCCATTTTGTAGATAAGTTCATCTGTGTCATATTTTAGATTCCACATATAAGTGATATCATACGGTATCTGTCTTTCTCTTTCTGACTTACTTCACTTAGTATAAGAATCTCTAGATCCATCCATGTTGCTGCAGATGGCATTATTTCACTCTTTTTTTATGACTAGTAGTCCATTGTATATATGTACCACATCTTCTTTATCCATTCATCTGTCGACGGACATTTAGGTTGCTTCCATGCCTTGGCTATTGTGAATAGTGCTGCTGTGAACATAGGGGTGCATGTATCTTTTTGAATTATAGCTTTGTCTGGATATATGCCCAGGGGTGGGATTAGCATACAGCATATTTTAAAGTTGAGAGTCACGAACATGAAAATGAACACATTATCATGAGTAGCAATTTACCTCTATACAATCAAAGATATATATATGCTACTTTTGCCTACTCATAATTCTTGAGGGTTCCTACTTATTTTCCAAACAACATACAAAATCACCCTCTAAAGTGTCCAATCACTGCATTTCTACAAGAAACCCTCAAACAGCAACAACACAAAACCATGTTGTTTTGAGGTTGTTCTTTGATAGTTCCACCTCCATTAAGTTATTTAGAATATTTAGAGTTGTTTAGAATTTTTTTCTTTTTCAGACTTAATTAAAAGAAACCATTACATTTATTAATACCAATTTCCCCCTTTACTTTTCACATGGACTAAGTGAGTAGAGCTATAACTGAGTACATGGACGCTTCTGATTTGTATTATGGCATATGAAATTGAAAGGCTACCTAGAATTACTTTTTTAAAATTATGACATAACCCAGATGTGATTAATAATGATAGTTTAGAAAATTAATAATATATTCTGGAAATCCATTAGAGATGGCTTAAATTTAAGCTCTTTTGCCCTCACTTCTTTTTCATCTTTATCATAAATTTTAATATTACTAAGAAGTGTCACTTAAAACATAGTTTAATAAACTAGAAACCTTTGGGGGGAATAAAGAAATCAAAGGATAAATGCTTCTTTTATCAGTTCTATTATTAAAGAGAATGTTATATCAGAAAAGCAGCTCTCAGCTGCAGAACTATCCTGATTTTCTGAGATTCAGTTGGTTTTGGTTTGTTTCTATTTTTTAATGTATGTGGACTATTAATGTGATTCCTACATACAAAATATTGGAATTTAAAAGTGATTTGTTCAATGTGCTAAACCTTTGAACATCCATGATTTCTTCCAAAAGAAGGTATTCTGATGGTTAGATAATACTAATAAATTAATAACAAATCAGGAACAAAATCAAGTGATTACCTAATTTGGGTGGGGGGGAAGAGTACCTAAATTTATGGCTAGAAAAATTCAGTTTAGCTGTAAAACTGTAATTCCTTCTGTAACACGATCAGAATAAGAAAAGCATGCAGGCACACACACACACACAATGGCAGATGTTCAAACACAGACAACTTCTGAATGTCTAGATTATGAACGTTGCAAGTTATACATTTTCTTTTTTTGCTGTACGCGGGCCTCTCACTGCTGTGGCCTCTCCCGTTGCGGAGCACAGGCTCCGGACGCGCAGGCTCAGCGGCCATGGCTCACGGGCCCAGCCGCTCCGCGGCATGTGGGATCTTCCCGGACCGGGGCACGAACCCGTGTCCCCCACATCGGCAGGCGGACTCTCAACCACTGCACCACCAGGGAAGCCCTCCATTACATTTTTATTAAAATTATAACATCTTGAGAAAACAACCTGATCAATAAGCTAACCATTTACAGTTTAAGTAACAATCACCAACATGAAGCGAGGAAAGGAATAAGTGATGGGAAATATTTGTAGATGAAGAAAAAAAGGAAGTTTTCCTTTTTTCAGGTCATGTCAAAATTAATTGAAGATGAATGAGTTTTTATGTCAGTAGTTCTAAGATTTTGTTATTTTGGAAAATGATAAAAGTTTTTTTTTTCTTAGTGATCAATCCTATGACAGAACAGTCTGATGATCCCATAAATTTACCAGATCATATGAAACTAAGGTAAATGTATGTATTGTTTTTAAAGCAAAACAAAAACAGACATTAAAAAAAGAGAGGTAGAAAGAGACCCGGGAAATGACCACGGTGTTTCCTATTACATGTCCTGCTTTTGTATAATTTTTTAAATCCCTCAACAGAGGATTAGTAAAGAGTATTTTCTCCTCCTCTTCTGGAAGCTTGAAATCACTGGGATCTTTACACACACACACACACACACACACACACACACACACACGATTGACTGTGAGAGGAATAACAGCATCAGCATTTTGAAGCCAAAACTGTAGTCATATCAATGCCTCACCCCACATGAAATGCAAACATTTTAAATATAGTCGACCTACTGGAGGGACCTTTTTGAACATTTAACTGATCAATGAATTAAATAACACGTGATTTCAGGCAGTGACTTTTCTACCTTTTTAGTTGCTTCAATTGGAAAAGCTTTGTGTTAAGGGTGATTTTTATTATCATTTTCTGAGTTTTGTGGAGGTTCCAAACGGTGAAACAAATGTAATAGGATGGCATCTTTGTTGCTCAACTGATTAAAAATAATGTTTAAAATTTATTTATTATATAAAAGCTGACCCTATCCAATATAAAAATGCAACCTAGTCATCTTGCCCAAGGAATCAATTACTGACGAGTATCGGGACTTAACTCTCAGCACATCTTGAAGGATGAAAGTTAATAAGCCATGAATTAGGGCTTTGCTCTTCACATGCCTGGAGCTGAGAGAGAAAGATCTTCAATGGTAATGAGTGTTTTGGAAGGCTTACCTTTTCTAGGTTTACTTGGAAGATATTAGGCACCTATCTTATAACTGCATATTCTTTACGTTCAGTGTGCCCTCAGCTGGGGCTGGCAGTGGTCATTTTCTAGGCATTCATGCACTTTAGCAGGTGGACTTGGGACAGAGTACACCATGTGCAGATGCAGTACATGTTAACTAAATCTTGAAAGCAGATATGTTCTATACGTTTCATCCAAACAAGATATATATATTGTTAGATATTTTAGAGAAATTTTTGAAATTATTTTTCCATACTAGCAAAGGAGGTTAGACTTAAGGATAGTGTGAGAGAAGAGGTTTTTAAGGGGGTATGAACTACATAATTATATACTCATTCGATAGAAGAAAATCTAAATAAAATAGTACAAGATACCTACGTTCTCTACCCATCATAATGATAAAAGGCAGTGTAATAAAGAAATCTGGGGCCATTCTTTGAAATTCAGGTATAAATTAATCTGACCTATCAGCTATACTACCAGTATACTATATACTATAGTAGTATAGCTGATACTATAGTATCAGCTATACTACTATACGGACCTTATGTGAGTTTCAGATGAACCATATTCCCCCATTCCGCTGCTGATAACAGATTTTCCAAGATGCATTTAATGTTCTGAATCCCACTGAAGAATGTTTCCATCAGCCTGCCACAGAGGAAAAGTCTACCATGAACTCTTTCTTATTTTAGTTGCCTATCAGGAGGGGATCACTAGGCTTGTAGTCTTCAGAATTTCATGAAGAACAGATGCTTCTGTTATCTAATACAATATTACCCTAGTTCCCTCCCTCACCCTTGGAAGAATGAACCAGAGGCCTGGATACAATTATACATCTTAAAATGCATCTTAGCAAATCAAGGTTTCAAGTAAACTAGGTTTGGAAATATCTGCCATATCTTTTCAGACTGGATTGAAAAATCAACATTCATCAAGATTGAAAATGGAAGATTTAGGAGCAAAGTATTAAAGGCCTGTGCCAGAGCTGTAGTTTCTTTTAAAGAGAAAATGAATTAGCTGTCATACCCCAGATGGATGAACATAAGGCAAACTAATTTCCAGGCAATGAGCAAGTCTTGAGGGAAGGCCCTCTCCCACCCTGTCCCATGTATCAAGAGAAGCTTCTTTCCAGCTCTACACTCTACTGAGGCTTCACCTGCCTCCCACCATCCCCCTCTACTAGGCTCCATCAGTTCAAAGGGGAATTCAAAAAGGCATTATAAGGTATGATGATCTATTAGCTATTCCAGATTTCTAGTTCTCTTTAATTTTATCACATAGACACGCAATTTTCAACATTATGTGTTGTAGATTTTTTTAATGTCAACTACAGAGTCAATTTTATTAGTGCTGACTTAGAATAGTATTTCATTGTACTCATAATTGTAGCCATAATCATGACATACAGCTTCTTACTCTAATTTTTTTGACCCAACCTCTTGGCTTCATAATCTCAGGTTCCGTTTATGATGTACCTGCTGTATGTCAGATGTGGGGGTAGACAGTGAGAAGGTGGGTTGTGCCGTCATGGTGCTTCTATTCTAGAGAAGACAGGCACAAAGTGAATGGATAAAGAAAGATCTCGTGATACAAGCTATGAAGGCAAAAAAACTGGGTGATGCTGTTCTTCGTAGAGAGCAGTTAGGCTGAATCATCAGAAAGAACCCTCTGGGATGCAGAAATGAGGTAATTTCTGAATGATGATGAGGAGACAGTCATGGCTGATCGGCTAAGATAGGGCCAACCAGAAGGAAGATCATGAAGAAACCCTGAGTCAGCTCCATGCTTGGTATGTCCTAGGGATAGACAGGTAGCCAGTGAGGGCAGAGAGCACAGGAGAGCTTGGTATGAGGTGAAATCAGAGAGATAGGAAGATCGCAGCAAGATTATGCAGGGCTTTTTAGTTCTGAAATTCAAAGTGTGATGAAGAAGCTGCTGATAGATCCTGTGCTATAGTGTAACGTGATCTAATTTGTCTCCCTGACTGCATGTGTGGAATGGGTTGTAAAAGGAGCCAGGCATGGAAGGTGAGGGCCATTCCGAGGCCAGGTGGCCAATACTGGAGGCTGGTATTAAGGGCACTAGTCACAGTGGATGGGGAGCATCCTAGATGGAAAGCCAGTATTACTTACTAACCAGCAGGATGTAGAAGCTGAGGTGCCTCAAGACTTCAGAGACCCTTATGTAGTAACTACTTTAAGAAGTGCGATGATGACATTTATGCACTCAGCCTTCTATGTACATACTTTCTGTACTTCTCTAACCCCAGACAAAAGGTAATAAATGTTAAATTTGTGTTTGCAAGGATTGAAACAAAGGGAAAATATGAACATTCTAATTACATGAACATCTTGTCAATTTATGGTGGGAAATTGTGTTTTGGAAAGACAAGAGGATCTGATTAGTAAAAACAGAGAATAGGATATTTAAATGAAGGGAACAAAAATCTTCCATTTTCAAGATACAAAGTAGTAAAATAATTAAGCTGGAGAATAGAAGATTTATTTGAAGCACATATGTTCAAACCAATCTCAAGAAATAATCAATAAAAACAGTACAAACAAGGTTAATGGCAATGGCTAACTTTGACAACAGTGATAGAGCACCCCAGGAATTTCAACGATCTAGGATAAACAAAAACCACGAAGATACATTTTTCTTTATAAGCATAATTTTTTTCAAGATTGCCTCTTAAATAACGGCTTACCTAAAAAGAAGGGAGAAGGGGATTAGCAATTTAAATGTGGATGGGCATAGACCACTGGGGGTGGTGGGGTAGAAAAGAAAGAGAATAGGGGAAAGAAAGTTTCCCTCACAGGTTCGCTCCATCTCTTGGCTCTAGAATTAAAGGAGGAAGTTGCTTGGAAAGCTGGTATGAATATCTCTTCAGTCTTTTTTTATTAATACCTCAGTAAGATGACTAAATTCTTTAGTAGGTTGACCCACCTTTTCCTTAACTTTAAAAACTACTAGAAATTATGAGTTCAGGAACATTGTTATTAAAACTTCCATAGATCTCAGAAAGCCTTTCCTCATTTTGATGTGTCTACTGGGATGATGGTGGTAAAGAAGGAGAGAGACAAGATTATAAAACAACAAGGAAGTACACAGGATCTGTATCTTTTTCCTTGGGAAATGATGTTTTTACTTCAATGGTTTGTAAATTTTTATTGTTTCTTCTTGTAGTAGTATAAAATATTAAGGAGTATTAATTTTAGAGATGGATTTTTGCACAAACAAATCATAGTATCTATAGATGTTGTCTTGTTTTTACTTGGTTAAACACAATTTCTCCACACAACAACAATATAAAAGAAAAATTAACCACACACAAACACAATTCTAGGCTGCATTTTTATCTCTGAACCTAAAAAGGGCCATTATGTAGCTTTTAATTTATGTTTATATGAGCTTAAAACTTATATATTAATTCCCTTGGTGGTAAAATCTAAAAATTATTATTTTGGAGGTATTGATGTTTTGAGTATTTGACCTTTCCATATCTATTAATAATTTCAAGGAAAATATTTTAGCAAGAAAACTGAATTGAAACCTGACCATTTATCAAATCATACTAAGGTTTCAAGGTGCAACATCTTCCAAGAATAAACTGTAAACAGACTTGTCATTACACAGTTGACTTTACTAAACCTTACCTCTTGTCCTCTGCCTTCTACCAGCTGAATAAAAGAAAGACATATTTGGTGGTGTCTGTAGCAACCATATTCTCATGCTTTCAAGAAAGCAAGTGTGCCAAAGCAATAGAGTAATGAAAACTTGGTGGAACAAATTATATCTATTCTGGGAAAGCTGGAATAAGAGGATAGGAAACTTTGTGTTCAGTTTTATGGAAAGGTACAAGGGGAATAAAATGCCCCTTGGGTGAAAATTAAGGGAACAAATCATCTACATGTAAAAGACAAAATAAATATGCTCCCTAAAATAAACTTAAGTGTAACTATAAAAGGCTTTATTTTATTTGTTCATTGTTTTGTATTACACACTTTTTTTAATATACTCTTTTCTTACACACTTTATAAATTCTAACTTTGAAGTAGGAGAAGGATTATGGGAATATTTAGCTGAGACACTAGAGAATTTGGGAAGTTTTAATTTGAAGAGAGAAATCACAACAAAAGATGTTTTGAGAATAAGTGATCATCTTGAAAACTCATCTTAGAGATAGTAGGCACTCAGTAGAATTTTTGCCACCATCAGACCCATATTATCAGTAATGGTAAAGCTTACCGGGATTTCTAAAAAGGAACACAGTCGGGACTTGTTCCTAGCAAAATGCAGTATGCTCTTTGAAAGGTAGGGGTTCTTCCAAAGGGGATCTTATCTTGCCAAAAAGCTCATTTGTATGAGCTTTCCCCCCTCCCAGGCTCCCTAGAAACCCTCCCCTTTGCTTGGCATCATACAGCATCAACATGTGATTTTTTGGACTGACTGATTGAGTTCATTGAACATAAAGCCTTGGCAGTGGCAATTATCTTGGCAGTGGTGGAAGCCAGGAAACATATACCAGTAAATGGATTTCATTTTAATCACTATACATAGGGTGTGCTTGATTTATCCCAATTCATACCAAGCTCCAATGTTGCAGCAAGACTCTGCACTCAGTTGCCATGCTCAACAAAAGCGTTAAGATTGAACTTTGGTTTGCATTTCTCTAATGATTAATGATGTTGAGCATTCTTTCATGTGTTTGTTGGCAATCTGTATATCTTCTTTGGAGAAGTGTCTATTTAGCTCTTCTGCCCATTTTTGGATTGGGTTGTTTGTTTTTTTGTTACTGAGCTGCATGAGCTGCTTGTAAATTTTGGAGATTAATCCTTTGTCAGTTGCTTCATTTGCAAATATCTTCTCCCATTCTGAGGGTTGTCTTTTGGTCTTGTTGATGATTTCCTTTGCTGTGCAAAAGCTTTGAAGTTTCATTAGGTCCCATTTGTTTATTTTTGTTTTTATTTCCATTTCTCTAGGAGATGGGTCAAAGAGGATCTTGCTGTGATTTATGTCATAGAGTGTTCTGCCTATGTTTTCCTCTAAGAGTTTGGTAGTTTCTGGCCTTACATTTAGGCCTTTAATCCATTTTGAGCTTATTTTTGTGTATGGTGTTAGGGAGTGATCTAATCTCATACTTTTACATGTAGCTGTCCAGTTTTCCCAGCACCACTTACTGAAGAGGCTGTCTATTCTCCACTGTATATTCTTGCCTCCTTTATCAAAGATAAGGTGATCATATGTGCGTGGGTTTATCTCTGGGCTTTCTATCCTGTTCCATTGATCTATATTTCTGTTTTTGTGCCAGTACCATACTGTGAGGATATGGGGAGGGGGAAGGGTAAGCTCTGACAAAGCAGGAGAGAGGCATGGACATACATACGCTACCAAACGTAAGGTAGATAGCTAGTGGGAAGCAGCCGCATAGCACAGGGAGATCAGCTCGGTGACCGCCTAGAGGGGTGGGATAGGGAGGGTGGGAGGGAGGGAGACGCAAGAGGGAAGAGATATGGGAACATATGTATAGGTATAACTGATTCACTTTGTTATAAAGCAGAAACTAACACACCATTGTAAAACAATTATACTCCAATAAAGTTGTTAAAAAAAAAGATTGAACTTTGGTTACACTGCCAATGTACAGTTTTCTATGAGTATCTTTTCCTTTACAAATGTTTTTCTGTCATTTTTGTTCCTCTCTTAGTGTTCAATGATGAGGTTGAAGAGATTCAACTTTAATTTTTAGAAACTATAGAACTATACAGCTGTTTCTGCTTGAACCACAAGCTACGTTTAACAGGATTTTAAAATAGAGATTATAAATCATTATTCTGAAGTAGATTAGTAGAATTTCTTGCTCCATTAACTTTTCATGTATTCTGAATCATTTTTGTCTCCATTAATCTTTCTTTAAACATAGTACTTCATACTCTTTCTTTAATTGGGTTAATAGAGTTAAAGTGCTCAAAATTGTGCTGAGAACATAATAAATACTCAAGAACTGTTAGTTTTGCTACTATTTGAACTAATCACATCAGTTTTTGTTTAATATTTGTCTCACCCTTAGACTCTGATCCACTTGTGATCACTTGCCCTGTTGATTTGTATCCCCCGTGCCTGTCAGATATATTGTGCTCAATCATATTTGTTAACCTATAGCAAATAGTCATCATTATTATCATCAGTGTCATCACTGTCATCATGAAATATATCTCACTATTATTGATATGAATATGAAGCTTTAATAGTTACACTTCAAAGGAAGCAAAAGAGACTCAGTTTCTAGTCCATAGGCTACATACTTACTAAGGTTAGATTAGAAATAGGAGGAACTAATTTGGGAAATGGCTTAGGAACTCTACAACTTTGCAGACTGATCAGAAAGAGACAGAGAGAAGTAAACAAAGAATTGCAATATGATGTTATAGGTCCTAATTAAATGTCCATAAGTAACTTCAGTTTGTTCTGGGAGTGGTCAACAAAAAGTTTCAGAGACTCTATTTTCTACTTTTGAGAAGCAAAAAGACCAGAAAAATTAACGTTTATTAAACAACTACTATGTGCCTGGTACCATAGTCAACAGTTTATACTGTTCGTCCTTATACTGTGCCATATTGATGTTACTATTCCTTTTTAAAGGTTGGAAAATTGTGGCCAGAAATTTTTATTAAGTTCCTTGGTGTTTTAGGTAGTAAATGCCTGAGCAAGGATTAAGATGAGGAAGGTCATATTGACACTTAACATATTGTGATGGTCTTTTCGACGTTTCCATTTGGCTAGGCTACCATCCATCCACAGTTATGAAATAAAACATTTATCTATGTGTTGCTGCGAATGTATTTTGTAAATGTGATTGAAGACCGTAAACAGGTAACTTTAAGAGTATCCTAAATAATACAGGTGGGCTTGATTCAGTCAGCTGAAAGCTCTTAAAATCAGAGCTGAAATTCTTTTTAGAAGAAGAATTCTACATGTGAACAACAGCTTCAGCCCATGCCCAAGAATTATAGCCTGTCCTTCCTGATAGCCTGCCCTATGAGTTTCAGATTTGCCTATACAACCCCCAAAATCATGTAAAAAGATTCCTTATTATAAATCTCTTAATATTTATCTCCTACGGTTTCTAATTTTCGGGTTGAACCCTGACTGACACAGATTTTGGTATCTGGGGATGACAGAACTGCTGTAACAAATACCTAAAAATGTAAAAGTGGCTTTGTAATTGGGCAATGAGAAGAGGCTGGAAGAATTTTAAGGAACATAATTTAAAAAAAAGAAAAACCCACCTAGATTGCTTGAATATACGATTAGTAGAAACATGGGTGTTAATAAGTTTACTATTAGGAACTCAGAGGGAAATGAGGACCATTAAAGAGAAAACCTAAATCATCTTTGCAAATACCTAAACTGTGATGAACAAACTCTTAGCAGATACATGGATGTTAAAGGTGCTGCTGGTGAGGATCAGGAGGAAATGAGAAACACATATTAGAAACTAAAGAAAGGGCAGATTCTTATTATTTAGTGGCAGAATTATATTCTGAAGTTATGTAGAAAACATAATATGGAAACAATGAAATTCGACATTTAGCTGAGATTTCCAAGCAAAGTGTGGAATTTGTGGCATCGTTTTTTTTTTTTTTTTGCTGCTCAAAGTAAAATGCAAAAGGAAAGAGATAAATTGAGAAAAGGAATATTAATCAGAGAGGAACAAGGAATTGTTGATTTGGGAAATTCTCAGCCTATCCAATTGCAAAAGATCATAATATTAAGACATTCCCCATCAGAAAAGTAGTCTAGAGAAAAAAATCAAGTGTGGTTACACAATCTTTAGCTAATACCTCAAGAAGATAAAAATACCAGAACATTCAGTAACACAAATGCTCTCTGAAGAGATAAGGTGTGTGTTTCATAGACACCCTCAGTCAACTAGATAGAAGCCAAAAAATAGATAAGAGGTTTTCTAGGAAAGGTTTATGGAGGAGATCTTTATCTACTGGAGTGAATCTCCATGACATATACAAGAAACCCACAAGATTCTTGAGAATGTTATACCAGGGGAGACACTGCCAGCTTGGGTTGAAAGGACAAAATAAAAGAGAGCTTTCTGACCCCCAAAACTCTCCAGGGAGGAAACAGGTTGATAACACTACTCAGAAGCATACATATGCTATCATTTTATAAAAAAGAAAAGATGATTCACGAGGTGGAGTCACAAGACAATAGGGTAGAACCACAAGCTCAGATTGCAGAGCTTCAAGTCCAGAAGGTGGACCCACTGTTCCCAGAACTTGAAACCTAATAGGGTTTGCCTGGCTGGATTTTGAAATTGTTTGGAATCAGTGACTCATTTTTTGTTTTCTTCTCTCCCTTTTTGAGATGAAGTGTCTATAACCACTATCCTATGCCAGTCCTACTATTGTATTTTGGGAACAACTAATTTTCTAGTTTCACAGGTTCAAAAATGGAGAGAATTTTGCACTGGGATGCATTATACTTACACCTAATTTAGATTATTTCAATGATGATTAGTTTGGGGGCTTTTATGCAGATAGTAGATAAGATGTTGGACTTTGAGTTGATGCTATAAGGGGTCGAGATATCGTGGACCTTGGAACAGAGTGCATATATTTTGTACATAGGATGGATTTGAATCTTTGTAGTAGAAATGATAAGCTGTGATAATAAAATAATAACTCTCCAAAGATGTATACATACTACTCTCTGGATGCTGTGAACCTGGTACCTTATGTGGCAAAGGGGACTTTGCAAGTGTGACCTAAAGATTAAGAACCTTGAGATAAAGAGATTACCTTGGGTTATCTGGGTGGGCCCAATGTAAACACAAGGGCCCTTCAAAGTGATAAAAGAGGGAGAAGAGAGTCAGAAAGAGATGTGACTGTGGAAGAGGTCAGATGCCATATGAGGGATGTGATAAGGACTTGATTCACATTTGCTAGCTTTGAAGATAGAGGAAGAGGTCTACAAGTTAAGAATGCAAGCAACCTCCAGAACCTGGAAAGGCAAGGAAACAGATCCTATCCAGAGATTACAGAAAAGAACACTGGCCTACTTTAAAATCTCTATTTTAGCATGTTGAGACATCAGACTTTTGTCCTACAGTACTGTAGGATAATAAAGTTGTGTTGTTTAAGTCTGGTAAGAGTCCATATCAGGCATTTGGGAAGGAACACAATTTGAAATTTGATGTCAAGGAGGTTTGGCAGAGAGATATGTGAGTAGACCTCTGATTGGGTAAAGAATGTGAAGATATTTGTATCCCACGTGAATGTTTACCAAAGGGCAACCTCAGCAAAGGAGGATTTTAATAATCAATTGCAAAGGATGACCTATTCTGAGGATACCAGTGAGTCTCTTACCCCAGGTGCTCTTCTCATTGCCCAATGGGCTTGTGAACAAAGTGGCCATGGTTGCAGGGATGGAGATTACGCATAGGCTTAGCAACATAAACTTCCTCTCGCCAAAGCTGACCTGGATACAACTACTGTTGAGCGCTCAGTCAACTAGCATTAGACACCAACACTGAGCCCCTGATATGGCATCATGCCTTGGAGTGATCAGCAGCTACCTGGTGATAGGTTGACTACCTTGAAATAAGTCCATCATAAAAGAGGCAGCACTGCCTTAGTCTACTAAAAATGACACATTCTAAATATTGATTTGCCTTCCATGAACACAATGCTTCTGCCAAAGCTACCATCCATGAACTTACAGAATGCCTTATCCATCATCATGTTATTTCACATATCATTGTTTCTGATCAAGGAATTCACTTTACTGAAAATGAAGTACATCATTAGGCCCAGGCTCATGGAATTCCTTGGTTTTACCATGTTCCCCACCATCCTGAAGCAGTTGGCTGGCCAGAAAAAAATGGAATAGCTTTGAAGACTCAGTTATAGTGTCACCTAGGTGGCAATATCTTGGGGACTTCGACAAGGCTCCAGGATGCTGCATATACTCTTAATTAGCATCCAGAATTTGATGTTCTTTCTCCCATAGCCAGGATTCACAGGTCCAACGTCAAAAGGTGGAAATGGGCATGGCCCCATTCACTATTACACATAGTGATTCATTGGCAAAAATGTTTGTTTCCTGTATCCATGATCTTATGCTCTGTTGATCTAGAAGTCTTAATTCCAGAGGGAAAATAGCTTTTACCTGCAGACGTAATGAGGATTCCATTGAATTGAAAATTAAGAGGGTCACTTTGGGCTCCTGATGCCTATGAAACACAGACAAAGAAGTGGGTTTAGTGTTAGCTGGGGTGCAAGGTAAATTTGTTTGCTACTACACAATGGAGTTAAGGAAGAGTATGTCTGGAATATAGAAGAGCCCTAGGGCATCTCTCAGTACTACCATATTCTGTAAAGTCAATAGAAAACTGACAACCCAATTCAGGCAGGACTACTAATGGCTCAAACCCTTCAGGAATGAAATCATGGAATGCGTCATGCCACCAAGTAAAGAACTATGCCCAGCAGAGGACAAAGGAAATATAGAATGGGTAATGGAAGAAGGTAATTATAAACACTAGCTGTGGCCACATGATCACTGTAGGAAAAAGACTATAACCGTTATGAGTATTTTATCCTCGTTTCGTTATTAATATATCTATATATCTTTTTTAAAATATATATATATATATTTTAAAGTGGAGTTACAAAGTAATACTAGCTTTTATAATTGCCCATGTATTTACCTTTATCAAGATCTCTATTTCTTGGTATAGCTTTGTTTTCTTTTTTGTTTTGTTTTGTTTTACATCTATATTGGAGTATAGTTGCTTTAGAATGGTGTGTTAGTTTCTGCTTTATAACAAAGTGAATCAGTTATACGTATACATACGTTCCCATATCTCTTCCCTCTTGCATCTCCCTCCCTCCCACCCTCCCTATCCCACCCCTCCAGGTGGTCACAAAGCACGGAGCAGATCTCCCTGTGCTATGTGGCTGCTTCCCACTAGCTATCTACCTTACGATTGGTAGTGTATATATGTCTATGACTCTCTCCCGCTTTGTCACAGCTTACCCTTTCCCCTCCCCATATCCTCAAGTCCATTCTCCAGTAGGTCTGTGTCTTTATTCCCATCTTACCCCTAGGTTCTTCATGAAATTTTTTTCTTAAATTCCATATATCTGTGTTAGCATACGGTATTTGTCTTTCTCTTTCTGACTTACTTCACTCTGTATGACAGACTCTAG
>NW_021703767.1:116433422-116452468 GCF_005190385.1 Monodon monoceros | reverse complement strand
ATTTTTGTTTTCTTCCATCTATTATCCCTTTATCATCTAACATAAAATTTATTAATAATAGTTAACATTATCTCACAGTATTTAAGCTGAAGGAAGTCAAAGGAAGAGAGTGAATATCACCCAAGGGCTTTTCATCCTCTTTTAAGGAAAGGGTTTTTTGTTTCTGGTTGTTCCCAAGATATTGTATCATGTTCAGCAGAAATATGATTTTGTCATTGTCTTTATTTGGAGATTAAATAAGAGTTAAGGAGATATGTTCCAAGGAGATAGGTGCCTTGACAAGGGGTAGACTGTGATAGTCTTTTTCATGTGTCCACTTGGCTAGCCTACAGTTCCTAGCTATTAATCAAATACTAATCTAGGTATTGCAGTGCAGGTATTTTGTAGATGTGCTTAAAGTCCATAATCAGCTAAAAGTGAACATTATGAAAGAATTAAGTAAAGCTGCCAAACTGAGTATTTTCTGTAAATGGAGAACTACATGGTGTGTCTGGAGTGCAATTTAAAGTGCTAGAAGGTGAGCTGAAATGCTTTGAGTGACTCCATTCAACCCTGATTTAGTACTTCATGAGTAGAATGTAATGCTTGCTTGAAGAAAGGAAGTAGAGAACGGGTAATGTGTGCTCTTGGGTATAATAATTGGTATGAAGAACAAATTAGCTGAGGTCAGAGAAAGAAGATTGACATGGATAAATCAGAAGGAGTGATTTGGGATATGAGGATAGTACATGCATGGAACTAAAAGCAAGATTTTGCTTGGCATTGATTTTGATGTAGAGGATGAAGAAAAACTAGTGAAGAATAGAGTACTGAAGAATAATAGAAAGCAAAGTGCTGGATGGATTTAAAAGCTGTGTATGGAGTACTAGTACCAGCAATATGGAAATTAAAGAAAATAGTGTTAAGACAAATAGTGTTCATTAAAATAACCAGTACCTATCTGAATACTTGTGAACTGTAGTCACCCATAGAGAGTCTGTACCTTAGCATTTTATTGCTACAACAGAAAGAACTAGTCTCATCTTATCTTTAAAATGAGGGAACAGAGGCCCCAAGTGGGTGCCATTGTCAGCATCACAGAGCTAGTTCACAGTGGCAGAACTAATAGAATACATCTTTGTTTTCCATTCATTTTAGTGCCAAGCTAAATCACCCTGTTCCTAGTTTAAGAGGTATCATGGTGTAGTGATTAACAGCACTGGCTCTCAAACCAGACAACTTGGCTTCAAATCCTGAATCTGACACTTATAAGTTGTGCGACCTTAGTCAAATGGTACCTTGGCTTACTCATCTCCAAAATGAGTATGATGGCAACTGTGTCAATCTCACAGGAATGTTGTAGAGTATAAATGAGTTTGTTCATGCAAGTAAGTGCTGAGTAGATGTTAGCTATTATTATTATGTGAACTGCACGATGAAATTAGCATGGATAGATTCTGGACTTTTCGATTATAAAAGATATGGAGCACCTAGTGATAAGTTTAAATTACAGTCCTAATCTATGCATTGCTAATGTAAGGATGGATAAACAGGAGGATGAAGGAAAGACACCATAAGGTCCTTTTTCATTGTATTGAATTAAGGATTGTGATAGGGCATACAATTAAAAAGTCAAATGTAAGTGATTTTTTTTCTAAAAAATGATTAAGACATTTAAAAGCTACCAAAGGAAAGGATTTTTCCAGTAGAAGACGAAGTCCCCTCTGAAAGTTTTCAATGACAGGTGGGTTGAGGAAAAATACAAATTTCATCCTAGGACCTCTTTCTGTGATTGGGAATGGTTATGAGGGGATTCCCAAGCAGAAACTCCAGCTAAGTGGTCAGAAATGGGGAGTAACAAAGCATTTCTATCTCTTTGGATGGCTGGAGGGATACTTAATAAGCCTGTGAGCTGATGATAGATTGAAAGAATTACAGCAGGCAAATATTTTCAGCCTCACTATGTAGAAAGAAGCAAGTACTGGGAGCCATAGCATAATATTCTACTACTCAAACGAAGAGTCATTAGACTTAAATAGACCAGTAGGGCCAATGGAACTGAGATGAAACCTCTCAGTGGCATAACTGACTTTTTGAGAGCAGCTAAAAGTGAAATGTATTTAAAATGCTAAGCTCTGTGACGGAATCTTTCTCTGGATACATTTCTGTGGCTTTTTGAATGGGTGGAGCAATGGACTAACCTTAACTGAACAAGACTCCATATGTTTTTGGTATAGGAGTTTCATCAGTGAGTCACAAACTGCAGTTAAGGAATTAACCATTTATAGTGCTGGGTACTAAGAAGTTTTGTATCTGGCTACATAACATATTTCCTTTCCACAGGAGGCAGTTATGACAAATTAGAAGTCTGAAAATTTTCTGATGGTGTAAAGGCCCAGCTGTCACTGGGGAGATAGTGATCAGATTTCATAGCTGCGTGGTCCCGTGGCGCCATGGAGAGCTCCATATGGCCACCCAAATGTTCCAGCTAAATCCACTGAAAATTTCCAGTCTGAGTTTTACTTGTAAAGAATAAAATTCTCCTTGTATAAATTTATCATTATGTGCCTACCAGGAGAAAAAGTCTTGTTCACTGGTTACATTTTTAAAAATGGAAAAAATAATCCACTTACGAACAACTTTGTACAGCTGTTATGCTGGCTTCGTGATAAACAGATAATGATGCACTCCTGGGAATTCACAGCATTTACTTTATTTCAATCGTAGTATAACCTAAGGAAGGTGGATTTTTAAATTGATCTATAGTGAATAACTAAAATCTGTGGGAATACCTACTTCTATGATAAAAACAATTTTATAAACCACTGTGCTCTCATTCCCCCAGAAAATCACCTCTGCTAAATTGTTAATGTGATTACGAAGTGCTGAGACACTTGTATGCATGTCAAAGATGTCAGCTTAAGTCTTACCCAGTAACAAATGACAAATGCGTAATTTATTGATTCATAAATGGCTATGTCCTTGGATGTATTCCATATAAGTAATATGCTTAGAAACACATCTGGCTCATGAAGGTAACAGCTGTTTTAAAGAAGGTCAGCTCTATATTTTAATGTTAAAGGAGGATATAGTAATCTTATTTGTTACACTTCTCTACTGAATCAAGAAAAGTTTTAGATTTCATAGGTCCATCTTGGGTTTTATGATGTAAATAATATAGCAAAAACCTTTAAATGAAATTTCTAAATATTGAAAATATAAGTAATGGGCCAAATGTTACTTTATAAAATACTGTTTGGTTTTTACTGAAAACATCTGATGTAGCTAATTTTAATGATACACATCAGACTCTACTAGATTGAATATTTGTTTTCTATGCAATGTAAATGCAAGTATTTGGCATTTATTCAACATATAGCACTGTAACATTAATGAGGGTGCTTCAAATATTTAACATCTTTAATTTAAATTATTTTGCCATTAATTGTATATAGCCTGCATAACTATTAGCATTCCTTGTGGTGGTTCTGAGCTCATACATACATTTAAAATATTACCTTGCATTAATTATCTTATCCTTTATTTTCTCTGATAGAAGCAAAATATGCTTTTAAAAATACATTTCAAATATTATTCTGCTCGTGTACAAAGAAGTGCAAAGTAGAGAAAATACATTTTCAAAACCTTTTAATAAACATCCAGGCACCTTTAACTTTACATTTCACCTTGCAACACACACAAAATGTTTAATTATTTGAGGATTAATGGAGGTGGTTTATAATTAAGCTGAAGTATGAACTGATGTCATCATCTCAGTATGATGATATACATTTTTATGCCAAAGCACCTGTTGTTTTGGAAGGAAACAGCTGATATCATTATCTGCACAGCCAGATAGTCCTGTTTCCTGCTGCTTAAAAAATTATCCTAAGGGTTACCTAAGTTGGAGTAATTCAGAATTTACGTTTTCATACCCAGAAGAGGACAGAATGGAGAAAATGACTTCTCCAGCGATCAAAGGAAGGGACATTGAGAGACACACTGGGAAAAGGGAAGAAGGAGGAAAAGAAGAGCTTCAATTTAGGTGACCAGAGGATACAGCTACTCATCCTAGGGATGGCCTTCTTAATTCTTCTAAGAGCATGCAGAGTTTGCAAAAGAACAGCAATGGAAGCATTAATTTTATTAATATAAATGAAATGATGCATTCTCGGAGGAAGTGGAGGGGAAAACTATACAATTTTATACTTTAACACAGAATATAACAATATCATGTTTCTAAATACTCATACAAATGTTCCTGTTTCCAAATTTTATGTGTAAAGAATCAGTGAACTACAGACAAGATTCAAGTAACCCAAATTATTATTTTCTCATGTCTGTTAGATAAACCTGCCCCTAAATGGTTTTCTGGTTTACTAGCTGACTGGTTGGTTTTTGTTATGCATTGATTAAGGTTCGGGCCATTGTAAGGTGAATACATATCAGTATAAACACAACTACTATGTAAACATATCACTCAGCATATTCATTTGCCCTTGCACTGGCTTCATCCCCAAACTGGGAAGAAATCACCAAATCTCCCAGCATGAAAGAGTGTCCCACGCTACCAAAACATTTCCAGATATAATTTTGCCCATGTATATTGCTCCTACTCTCTTCTATAAAAAGCTGTTGCATATTCAGTCCTCCCCTTTATTAAACATAACTTCTTCCCAACTTAGTTCTTCCTTCTTTCTCATTGGGATTCCTGACCCTAATCAATACTGCCCATCTGCCATATTTTCCTCTATGCTATTTTTTTTTCTCTCCACAGGCTATCTCCATAATACCTATAGTCACTAGTTATTATTTCTCCAAAGATCACTGCTGTTGTTTATTAAGCTATATTTCATTTCTATAAAAATCTCATGAGGTATTTATTATTATTATCTTAATATTAGAGATGAGGAAGCTGGGCTTTATAGAGTTAAAGTAACTTGCTCATGGTCACACAATTAGTTAATGATGGAGCTGATACTCAACTTTGGTCTGCCATATATAGAGTCCTGGGTCTTAATTCTACATTGTGTCTTTTCCACTTTAACTTTTTTCTTCAAGTGCTCTTTCCATTCCCTTTCTTTAACTAAACCTGACTCCTAATAGGTCAAGAATCATGATGAGCAGTCGATTTGCTACTCATTGATACTTCTAGGTCTGTATTCTGCCATTCTCACCCCACCACCACCTTTATTTCTGTAAAGCTGAGATAAGCCATGTTTCTTCTCCTATATTTTACATCTGTTTTCTACCGTCTTCTCTAAAGCTTGTAAACTTCTTCCTGAATTTTATCTGGCAGTCCTAGTAGCCATGCAAATATTGGGTCCTCAGTCACTCAACATTCTTAACTCCAATGACCTAGACTCCATTCCATTTCAGTCACAACTTGGGTTTCATCACCTTGTTTGGCTCATAAAATTTGGAATTCTGAAATACCTCTCTGGCTATAAGTTACTCTCCCTAAACTTACTTTATGCCCTATTTACTTTGTTCTTCATCTTCTCATGACCTCTAGTTCCTCACCCCTTTCATAGCACTTTATTCTGTTACTCCAGTTTTTAGGTCACTTGCACCCCTACTCAACTTGAATGCATGAACCTTGAGATTATTCATTTCAACTATTGTCTTACCACCAACCTAGGATCTTTTACGTCTGTGATCTTCCCTCTCATGTCAATCCGCAGCCTGTTTGCATATTTTATGTACTTCCATTTTTGAAGAATATGTGAAAATCATGATAATTGGGTCAATTACATTTTTAGGCTATCTAATCTCAGTGATGCGGTCATGAACCTAATAAAAAATAATTATTCTTTTTCTAAGTTTGTCAGTATCCAAACATTTTCCAGTCTTACCAGTAATGTCACTACCCTCCCAGTCTATTATTTCTAACTCTCTACCAGAGATTATTTTGCCTACCACTTCTCCCAAAAGATCAAAATAATGTTTAGTAGTATTTCAGTATTTTCCCCCTTCCTCTTCATCCTACTTTTTCTTGAGGGAAAAAATAGTTTATATTTTCCTTCCTAGTAATGAGGAGTGAGAACTTAGATTCCTATATCTTTGACCTCATCCTCTGTCACTTTGCCAGTATTCTTTTTTTTTTTGCATTTTATATATTTCTATCATTATTAGTTGTGTGTCTTTCTTCCTTTAGCCCCAAACTTCTTCAAACTATAAATTATACTCACTAGTCTCACTTGTATTAGTTGGGGTAATTACTTCCAGCTACCTAACAAACAACCCAGAAAACATAGTTGGTTAATAAAAGCTTCCTACTCACTCATGTCACAAGTCACTGCAGGTGGCTTTTTGAACCCTTTATTTTAGAAAAATTTGCGGGAAGCATGTGGGTGGGAGTGCTTCTCCAACTGATAATTCAGAGATATTGTTTCCTTCCATCCGATGGTGCAACTTGCCTAATGTGCAAGGATGTTACCTGAAGCATTGTTAGCAATGGCAAAATAATGGAAACAACTTAACTGTGGACCAAGAATTGGAACTGTTAAATATAATAGAATATTGTGCTATTATTGGAGAGAATAATGCAGCTTTTTATGTAGTGATATAAAAAAGATTCCAATATACTGTAGGACAAAAAAACAAGGTACAGAAGAGTTCATCATAAATTACTCTGTGTGTGGCTGTTTGTATGTGCATTCTCTGGAAGAAAACACAACAAACTGATGACAGTGTATGTCACCAGTGGGAGAAATGGATAAATAGGAAACTAGGGGAAAAAGTGTTTTTCCATCATATATCCATTTGTAATACTTGAATTTTCTACCATATGTATGTACTACCTATTTCAAAAAGCAAATAAGTACAACTAATACAAATAGTGTTTTTAAAACAACACAAGCAAAAAGCAATGAAGATAAGGAGGCTACCAAGGCAGAACTTATATCTTACCACAATAATATTGTCCTCAGTGTAAGAATAGATAGCCTTTACGAAGGTCACAAGAGAAGATTTGGTGTTCCAGTGTTACCCAGTAGACTTACGTATCACTCAGTTTCCAACTGGATAAGCAGAAATCACTCAGCATATTTAAAATAGAGAGAATTTAATACTGAGAATTGGTTTTACACATGAGGGAGGAAGCTGAAAAACCAAACAAGTGACAGTGAGTTACCCTGCAGATTAACAACAGCTGGAAGCCACAGCCTCCCAGGCTGGAGGGAAAAAAAAAAAAGGAGCTGGATGTGTCATAGCAGCACGTCACGAGGTAGGAGCTAAAACTGTCAAATGGGAGCTGGGGTCACAGAGAAGCCCCAGTGCTGCTAGAGATGCCTGAGTTAAAGGGGCAGAAATATCCTGGTCTCCTTCCTTTCTTCAGCCCAGTCTTCAGTGCCTTCCACTGGCTGAATCAGGCAGGAAATCAGCTCACGGGGGAGCGTGGGAAATGAAAGATTGAGCGATTACTCTATCTGAGAAACAAAACAGTCCTGAAGCTGAATGAAAACAAACTCAGGACCAGCTACCTCCTCCTTTTTATTACTCAGCAGCCATTCTGATTGCCTTTGCCTGTATATAAATTACATATTATAATGTCATGTTTCTGTCTAATATGAGGCAACCATCCATCATACAAACTGAGATGCTCTTGCCCTTTCTCCAGCATCATATCCCTATGACACCCAGGATCTACAGGAAATTTCTAGTTCTGCCCATCAGGTCCAGATGTCACAGCTCATGGGGTCTGGTGACATATGAACGGAAATTGTAAAGTTATGCACCATTAACACTCCTTATACAAAATAATGAGAAATGGGGAAAGGGAAATTTAAAAATATATATATATAAAAACATTGAATGAATATATATATATAAAATACACACAGACACATGCATGAACAGCTGTTAGAGTCCTCAGTTCTGAAATTGGTTATGAGGGTGTTACTGATATTTATCGTTTCCTCTTCTCACTACTCATTCTATGTTACCCTTGCTCTCAGATCAGCTGATCAGTGTTCTTTACATAGAGAAGAATCCCAAACCTTAATTCCAGAAGTGTCTGAATCCTTAATGGTTTTGCCATTTGGAACAGTCACCCCTACTAATATGATAACCTCGTCCTCATCGCTGCCCTTTATTTCAGAGGCATTAGTCTTCATGCCTCTGAAAATAGTCAGTTGGTAGATTCAACTTCCAGTTTAATGGGCCCATTATTGTGTCTCATAGTAGACACTTGGACTAGGTTGCAGGAGCTGAAAGAAAAATGTCTGTGAATGGGTTATTGTGTGCAATAGTGAGCGGGGCCCTTCTCACTTCTACTTCTTGGATTCAGGACCTATGGATGCTGGCTATGAAAAAACTAGCATCCTACTAAATGTGGCTGATTCAAAGAATATACTACATGCTATAGAAGAACATCTCAACTTCACCTGCTATTCCATCAAATATCATAACTGTCTTCAGTAGGCTATCCACCCTTCTTTCAGGTCCACTGTGTCTGGGTGATAGGGTTTGTGATTAGATCAGAGAACTCCCTGAGTGTGAGCCTACTGTTGCCCTTCCTTTGCAGAAAAATATGTTCCTTGGTCAGAAACAGTGTTATGTGGGATAACATCATAATGCATAGAGAATTCTCTCAGTCCACAGATGGCGGTGCTGACAGAAGCATGGTGGATATGGAAGAAAATTCATATCAAGAACAGATGTTTAATCCAGTAATCCCACTTCTGGGTATATATCTAAAATAGCTGAAATCAGAATCTCAAAGAGATATCTGTACTTGCACATTCGTTGCAGCATTATTCACAAGTGCTAAGATGTGGAAACAATCTAAATGTCCATCAATGGATAAATGACTACAGAAAATGTAGTCTACACATACAGTGGAATAGCATGCAGCCATAAAAAAGGAAATTCTGTCATGCATTATAACATGAATGAACCTTAAGGACATTATAGGAAAAAAAGAATAAACATTCATACCAGTGAGTAAACTTTACTTCTGTAATGTAAAAGGGCCAATGTCATCCACCTGCAATGGGTAGACCAGTACCTCTAGAAAATGGTGCAATACTAAATGTTCAGTATTGGCATCCATGGTTCAGAAACTGGATACTTATCAGAGACAGTAGTGAGATCAGTCTTGATGAGGTAAAGTCCATGTTGTTGAGGACATACATAGCCTACATCCTAATGATATGGCCATTTTTATCATGGGCCTATCAGAAAATAGACAAACAAACTCAGAATGGATAAGAGACTAGGCTGCCAGTTCTGTGGCAGGATGTCTTGCCCTCATGATTACTGAAATCCTCCTTTGCAGTAGATGCCCTCAGGGGGACATGCATGAGACATGCATACCCATTTCACAAAGTCTGTTAACCCCTCTCGACCTGCTTGCCATCAGTCTTCAATCTTATTCTTCTCAAGTCTCTGACCAATGAGGATAAATAATCATTATCATGAATCAGAATAGAACTTCATCTCAAGCTATCTCTCTCATTGGACATAAAAATGAACAACCAGCTATAATGTCCAAAGTCTTAACTATGGGAAGGTTGATCTTTACCACCATCCTCCAAGATCACCCCTAAGTGGGACTGTAACCTGGCAACAGTCCATATGCAGGCTGTGCTATGATATTGTGCAAATTCTGTGTAAACCAAGACCAACAATTTCTTCCTCCAGCAGCTGGTCACAGAGAGCTTGTAAGAGGCCATAGTTGTTGATTAATAGAGCAGCAGCAATGCAGCAGAAGTAGGTGTCATGTAAACATGTTTACTTTTCCTGCTACTGTACCTTCAGAATCTGTTCGAGCAGAACTTTATATGCCAATTCCATTTCATAATGTCCTGCCGCTGCACATGTTCAAGCTTAACATAAGACACTTTTCAAGTTTATATATTCCAGTTCAATTATCATTATAATTCTGTGATGTATTCCACTGGACTTTGGGTCTGATCCTCTGTCATGTCTTCTCTGCTTCTACAGAAGATTAGATATTATTCTAAGGTGCCCATAACATTTTTCTGGTTCTCTAACTATGACATGAACAAAGAATTCGAAAACCGGAGTCTGTAATTTTCTTTCTGCAAATTCTTCAAAGCTGTCAGAAGCAGCTATTCCAAGGCAGGTACTTGAAATCATCATTACTACCAGACTGGTATAGAGCAGTTGTTACTTGCTTTCCCAAAGTCTTGCCTTTTACTCGCATTTCATTCCAAGAAATCATGGGCTCATCTAAGTAATTTAAGCCACTGCATGTCAAGCATTAAGATTATCCTATTTTCCACCTTCAAGGACATCATTTTTATAATCACACTCAAATAGGGGAGAAATCTAATCCTGCAAACCCACCTAGAAAACCTGATACTTGGGATGACTTCTAATAACAAGAAGTTGTCTTGTTGAGGGAATAATAAGAAAAATAAAGCCATTCTAGTCATGAACAGAGAGAAGTTAATGCAGTAACATGGTTGCAAAAGTGACAGAAGAGGCTGAGAATCAAATCAGGGAGTGGTAGGGCCAGCCAGAGATTAACAGCAGGAACTCTTACCTGCCCTAGGATGAAGTGACTGAGAGATCAGGATGTATTACTGAAAACCAGAGGCCCAGGAAAATCAGAAGGACTGGAGCAAAACGTGAGACCTGACTACTGCCTCTACACCATCAGAGGCAGAGGCAGAGGGAGAAAGCACTGTAACATCTCCTTTCCACCCATCTTTTAAAACTGGACAGAACATCCCAGTAGCCAAACCCCAATGGAAAAGAGTTGACGCAGGAGGCTGGGAGACACAGCCAGCAGAGATCAGCCTATTAGTGACTCAGCAGAGCAGGAGAAGGGCAAGGAACAGATCAGAGGGCAGACAGATTCAGAACCAGCACAAGGCATTTTTTTGGTTACAGGTTCTGAGGTCAACATGTAAGGTAAAAATCTAGTATAGTAAAAGTTCATCTTGGAAATTCCTTAAGTTTCCCATAAAGCAGAACAAAGTGTCTTTAAACACAAGAGGTGGCTTGGAGAGATGCTCACACCATAAGGGTTCTTAGGACAATAGAGACCAACCAAAAAAAGCATATCACTGTGTCCTCTCCCTTCCACACTAAGAGAGATGTGTATATGGAGTGGAATAGCAGAGACAATAGTTGAATTAGGGAAAGTTAAATGTGCATATGCTATGACACCATTATCCTTTAAGCAACTGCATGAGTAAGACTTAGAATGAACAATAAAAGCCCTGAAGTAAAGAATGAACAGCCCACCTAATAGACACTAAATTGTATGTGTCAAATGATATGGATCTGATTATTCAACCAGGAGAATCCCAGGAAAAAAGGCCAAACCTTAGTTTTACGCAGTAAAAAAGTCATTGTCTTCAGAGTTCAGAGGGGAGGGTGGCTCTGGCTTTGGAATGGAATTTATCTCTCTGGTCAGTTTCTCGCACATCAGGAGCAGGAAATTAATCTGAAAGAGAAGTTTCTTCCAATTCTATAAAACACTAAGATCACAAACTTCTTCAGCCTGAGTCCTATCTTATAGACTATAACACCAATAGGAGACAGCTATTAGGATTGGTCAACGATTGCCCCCAAACTTGGGCACCATGAGCTAGAAACACTGAGGGCACCAAGAAGAGCGCTATCAGAACAGTGAGAATGATCACCATGGCTGGCAAAGCAACAATTTCTATAGTCAGAGATCTTAGTGCCCAGGAGAGCAGCAACTGAAAAAATAATAAGAATTCTGAGAAATATACGGGAAGAGTAAGTATATTGCAGAGTATTGGGGTTCTTTGTTTTAAAATGTGCATTTTTACTAATGTCACCTCATATGTATCCACAGGCTTATCAGGCCTAGAGAAATTTGGGAGGATGCCCAGATAATGATATGTAGATTGGGCAAAATTTGGGTAAGAAATTCCTTTGGCGGATTCTTCCTTAGTGAATCCATTTCCACCAGAGTGTGTTGTAAATTGCGAAGGCATTCTCCAAAATTCTATGTTTTTACTCTTTTCTTTTTTATTTTTCTAATTTATTGCTATGGCTTAGAACAATGGTTCTAAACTTAATGTGCACATAAAAAAAAAACAACAAAACATGGAGAGCTTCTTTCTAATACTAACTACTCATCATTACTGTTAACAGCCAGCCATTATGTGTCCCTGGTATGATACACTGGGAGTCAAACTCACCCAGTATGTAAGATATTCTTGAAGACAGCTGGCCTGTATTCCTCAGAGGATCCAATGTAATGAAGAACAGAGAGGGGGAGAGAATCTTCTAGATTAAGACAAACTAAAGACATATGAAAGCCCCATTAGTAATTAAATTTGATTAGATCCTGTATAGGAAAAAATATATAATTTCTAACATGTCATCCAATATAGTGCATATTTGAAGATAGTAAGTATACCATAAACAGTTATACCAGACTACAGGAACTAATGGGGCTGTCCCAGGCAAACTAGGATATTTTGTTTCCTAGTTATAAAGAACATTTTTCAGAGAATTAGGGAAATATAAAGGTGGTCTGTACATTGAAAGATGTTATTAAATTATGTTAATTTTCTGAGGGGTGTTGATGGAATCATGGTTATATAGGGAAATGTCCTTATTTTTGGAAGATATATATGTGTATACTGAAGTAGATAAAGCATGACAATGTATTCAGCCCTCTTTTAGATTGTTTGACAAAAGGGAATTGTGTGTGTGTGTGTGTGTCTGTGTGTGTGCGTGCGTGTCTGCGTTCTGTAAAAAAAGAGTTGGAGCTAGTGTAACATGTTAATAGTCAATTAAGGTAAGAAGCTATATATTTCCATTGTTCTGTTATTTTAATTTTTCTATGGGTTAGAAATCCCCCACACCCCACAAAAGAAATGTCAACTAGTGGGAAAAAGAGAGGAAAATAAAAATAGATAATAAACTTTATGCTTGGGAAAAACAACAGAAAAAAACGCTGATTCCTAACTCCCTACTACAGCCCCCGTGATTTAGATTTAATTGATGTGGGATGAAATCAGGAACAATATATGTCAGTGGTTCTCAAACAGGTTTGAGAATCATTAGCTTTGACAATTAATTATGCACTGGTAACTTTTAGGCCATACTCACTGCTCTTCTCTCTTGTGCTATAGTTCTGCAGTTCTAAGTGATGGATATCTTCATCTGTAGAGTTGTTTGGTCCCTAAAGATACAGTTGTCATCTTTACCATTCCCATTTATTTCAAACATTCTCTATCCATTGCTTACCTATTTTTCTCTAATGGCACCTGAATTCTCCCAATTATCTGAACTAAAATGCATTGAGTCATTTTTCTCCTGCCCCTCCCATCCAATCAGAATTAATACTGCCATCTCCTCTTCCCCATGGCCATCTTCATTACCATCATGCAAGACCTCATTATCTCTCTCACAGAATCATTACAAGAGTTTCATTGTTGGTCTCTCACTTCTTTGTTTTTAAATGTATTTTATTGAAGTATAGTTGATTTACAGTGTTGTGTTAATTTTTGCTGTACAGCAGTGATTCAGTTATACATAGATGATAGATAGACAGGTAGATATAGATAGATATTCTTTTTCATATTCTTTTCCATTATGGTATATCACAGGATATTGAATATAGTTCCCTGTCTTATACAGTAGGACCTTGTTGTTTATCCATTCTATATATACTAGTTTGCATCTACTAACCCCAAAATCCCATTCTTTCCCTCCCTCACGTCCCCTTCCCCTTGGCAATCACAAGTCTGTTCTCTATGTCTGTGGATCTCTCACTTCTATTTTATCCCCTTCTCCAATCAATCCTATGCACTACAACCAGAGTAAGCTTCCAAAAACCACACCTCAAAAACAACAACAAAACTTTCAATTATTCCCTGATACCTACTAAGTTAAATAAAAATTGTATTTCAAAACATTTAAAAGGCTCCATTGTTTTATCCCAACTTAAAATTTCAGGCTTATTCTCCAGAACCGTATGCCTACCTTATTTTGAGTAGAAATCCAGACCTGCCTTTTCATGATCTGTACCCACCATATTGAAATTGTTCCTCGCACATTAACGCCTTCCTCTATGACTGCTTCTTCCAGGACAAGCATACTTCTTCCTACTAAAAGGCCCTATTATCCCCTTTTGATTAATACCCAGAGAGTTTCATTTATATCAAACCTCCTTTCTAACCTCTAATATTGGAAAGCTGAGGTCTTGCATCAGGAGAACCTCAGAATAAATTCTTCACTTTATGCTTTCTTGTATCTCTATCCTTGCTTTCGCTTACCCATTTCTGTTCGGAAAAGTGATGAGTTACATTGCTTACTTACAATTACCCAAGTTGATCTTTAGTTTTCAGACCTCCTTATCTGATCTTTCCAATGCCAACAAGGTATTAAACCTGAATAAACTGCCAAAATGAATCTTCCGCTGAGTACATTCCTGGGCATCTAGTTCACATGTACTTCATAGGTCCCATAGCTTTGTCAAACTTTTACCTCTCTTTCAGTCATTTTCTTCCTTTCACTGTAATCAATCTCTCTATATATTTACCCTAAGCTTATTAAGGATAGGAATTGTCTTTTCCATTTCTATATCCTATGCAATAATTAAAATTTTGCATACATGTTTTTGTTTGATAAATGTATACTGACCTGAATCGAATAAGTGTTTTTAGTGATCTGTACAAAATAGTGCTATAAAAAAATTACAAAAAGTATTATGATTATTTTATTATTCTTTTTCAAAATAAAGTAAAATATTTTCATCTGAAATCACACTTGGTGAGTTACAGCTCAATTCTGTGCCAATACATTAAACTCTGAATCATGGAAATAGTAAGAATGGCAGAAATTGTTAGGCAGAATGACGGTTTGTAGAAACTGGCTAGTAAATAAGAAATAATACTCTTTTTTATTAAACTAGCTTGAAACTGATATTTATTAAAATTTAAATTGATGAATGCTCCAAAGCAGTACAAATAGAGCTGTAATTCCATCTTGCCATTCTAATGACAATGAAGAACTAAACTAAATGTTCTCTAACATTTTTTATACCACTATAACCTTTGGATGAAATTACAGTCTTGCGCTAAAGTGCATTTGAAGAAGAATATGCCTGCCCATATTAAATGTGCTATAGGGAAAAACAGTATTTGTAGTGAATATCTGTGTAATATAATTATATAATCACCTGCTAAGTACATATGTGTTATTGTGTTTTGATCCCTAATGCTATGATTGTTTAAAATACAAAGAGAAAGAAGAAAAAGGTTCTGTTTAATCTTAAAAAAAAAAAGAGAAAGAGAGATGTAGTTCTCTATAGGGTTTTCAGGCTGTGAAATTTGTTATTTCTTTTGACAGCACAATTATTCTTAACATTTGACACTTCCACTCAAAATAAGAACTATTTTTCTTCTTTGTCTTCTGACCATATTTATAAATTTAATTGAACAAAATGTCAAAAAAGTAAAAAAATCATACAGAACCCAAAATGCAAGGTGTAAAGCTACAGAATAGAAAAAAAAAGCCATCATCTGAAAATGAAAGAGATAGACCAAAGAGGAAGACCAAAGAGGAAATCAATGATTAAAACTATTCTTTTTTTAAATTATTTTTTAATTTTAATTTTTTTAACATCTTTATCGGAGTATAATTGCTTTACAATGGTGTGTTAGTTTCTGCGTAATAACAAAGTGAATCAGTTATACATATACATATGTCCCCATATCTCTTCCCTCTTGCATCTCCCTCCCTCCCGCCCTCCCTACCCCACCCCTCTAGGTGGTCACAAAGCACCGTGCTGATCTCCCTGTGCTATGCAGCTGCTTCCCACTAGCTATCTATTTTAGGTTTGGTAGTGTATATATGTCCATGCCACTGTCTCACTTTGTCCCAGCTTACCCTTCCCCCTCCCTATATCCTCAAGTCCATTCTCTAGTAGGTCTGTGTCTTTATTCCCATCTTGCCCCTAGGTTCTTCTGATCATTTTTTTTCTTTTTTCTTTTGTTTTTTAGATTCCATATATATGTGTTAGCATACAGTATCTGTTTTTCTCTTTCTGACTTACTTCACTTAAAGCTATTCTTATCTCAATCACATCTCATGATGTAAAAGACAGTTTTAAAAATAAATGAAAATCTCTATTGTAGAAGTGAACAGAAATAAAATTATGTTATCTAAACAAATTTGTCATAGGAACAGTGTATGTAGAATAAAAGAAATTTTAACAGAAATCATGCATGAAATAATAAATTCTTCCAATAATGAATTACTGTTTTATTTTGTAAATAAAATATTAAGATATATTTTGGTTAAATGTATACTTTGCCATACATCAAATTATTTATATTTACTACTTCATCACTTTTCTTTGGGAGATTTTTCTCTGTTTAGTTTTGTACATATTTATTTTAGAGAAATAAATTCTTGAATTCTGTAGTATTTCTTTCCATAAGTAAAAAGTATTCTTGGAATAGTTGCAGGCAATATACTTTTACACTTCGTGCAAGTAACATACAATGTCCTTAGTGACTTGGGTAAATTTTACCTCAGTTTTTTTTTTAGATAGTGATTTTTCATTTCTTCTTTCAAATTACTGTTTCTTTATGCTGTGAAAAATTTGGCATTGTAGAGGATTTAAATTATTTTTTTTCTAAATAATTACCACCATCTTTTCCTCCACTATTTGCCTTCAATCGTAATTAGGCCCTGTTTGTACACACTTCCACAGCATATCAAAAAATATTTTCCTTTTAATCTCTCTTAAAGACTTTAATTTTTGTCCTATTCAATATCCTACCATCTGTCCTAAAATGTATTTCTGACTCCAGTTTTATCAAGTTTCTTAAAGTATCCATTTTAAATTCTGGACTATCTAAGTTAATAGATAGTGAAAGATGTACTTTATGAATGAATAGATACACACCATCCAGAGTCATTTCATTCATTCATTTCATTAACTCACATCTTTATATCCTACTGGTCAATAATCCTGTAAGGTCTACTGTCACAATATATCCAGACTCCAACCGCTTCTCCCCATCTCTATCATGATCATCCCCCAACTGGCACCACATTATCTCTCACCTGAATTATTATCCGGATTTCCTAATTGGTCTTCTGTCCTTGCCCACCCCCACACCCTATTCCCCATCCCTAATAGCTTATTCTCAACCTACTGCCAAAATATAAATCAATTTTCTCCATTCTTTTTTCATTCAGGGTGAAATCAACGTCTTAACAATTGCCTAAGTGGCTGTGAACGATCTGACCTCCATTGCCTCTCAGGCCTCATTTCTTACCAATCTTCCATTCTCTCCTTCTACTTCAGCCATGCTGACTCCTTGCTCTTCCTGTGGCACACCAGATTTACTCCCCCTTCAAAACTTTTGCATCTAAAAGAGTAAACAAAATGTTTTCTTCACATCAGGTTCAACAAAACCTTGTAAGTATCACTACATTCAGCTTTGTCTCACGTTTGTCCAAATGTGTATTGAGTTCCCACTAATTGCCAACTACTCTGATAAACCTATGAAATACAAATATGCAAAAAAAGAAAATCACTTTCCTGAAGGAGCAAATGGTCTAGTGGAAGTGATCAATGATAAGGACAAAGAGCTATGAGCCCAGAAGAAATGTGTCTGTACATACTGTAGATGCCAGAGCTTCCCAGAGGAGTTCAACCTTGAAGGATTAGCAAGGGTTATAAAGGCTAAGAAGGAATTCAGGCGGAAAGAATAAGCAAAGGCACAGAATTCGTAGAGGATGTAATCTCTTTGGAAAACTGCAAGTTAGGGTCCTCTTGCAGTTGACAGTAGGGCTCTGACAAATGATAAGACTGAATATAGAGGCGAGGGAAGAAAGCAAGGGGTGGGGTTATACATATATACACTTATTCTTACATTAATGCAATGATTTTTATATGCCATACACTGTACTAGGTTCTGGGGAACACTGTAGTGACCAAAATCGTATAGGTTTTACACTCATATTGTTTAAAACATAGTGGGAGAAGTAGAAGGTGGTATGAGAATGCCCAGAAGCAAGCCTAAAAATCAGACTTGGAAAATTAACAAACGCTTTTGCAAAGAATTTGAAATCAAAGGAGAAATCTGAAGTCCACACAGGCATTAGCCAGTGTAATAGGCTGAAATGTGTCCCCTCAAATTCATATGTTGAATACCTAACCTCCTGTACTTCAGAATGTGACTGTATTTGGGGATAGGGCCTTTAAAGAGGTAATTAAGTTAAAACAAAGCTGTTAGGGAGGGCCCTAATCCAATCTGCCTGGTGTCCTTATAGGAACAGGAAATTTGGACACACTGAGAGAAACCAAGGATGTGCCAGCACAGAGGGATGACCATGTGATGATTCAGCAAGAGAGTG
This sequence comes from Monodon monoceros, assembly GCF_005190385.1. Classification (NCBI taxonomy): domain Eukaryota; kingdom Metazoa; phylum Chordata; class Mammalia; order Artiodactyla; family Monodontidae; genus Monodon; species Monodon monoceros. The sequence continues at coordinate 116,434,153 of NW_021703767.1, read as the reverse complement.
GCCATCTGCAAGGCAAGAAGAGAGGCCTCAGAAGAAACCAAACCTGCCAGCACCTACATCTTGGACTTCCAGCCTCCGGAACTGTGAGAAAATAAATTTCTGTTCTTTAAGCCACCCAGTCTGTGATATTTTGTTATGGCAGCCGTAACAAACTAATACAGCCAGATAAAGGAGGTGGGTAGTGGGAAGAGAATTCTAGAATGAGGCAATGATGTATGAGTAGGTTTGGAGGTAAATTATGTCTGAGGACTAAAAAGTGTTCTGTAAGCTTAGACAATAAGTGGAAGAAGAAAACACTGAGAAATGAGACTAGAGCATTACTGTCTCTGGGGGTGAAATCATCCAGGACTGCGAGCATGAAAAGGAGATTGGGCTTTTGCTTAAATCAATGAGAAACCACTGAAGGGTATTATATAGGGGAGGAGGATAGGCAGGAGTAAGTTTGAACTTAAAAAGAAGTGCCCTGATGGCAGAATGGAGAATGGATTGAGGGGTGGGGTGGAGAGCAAAGCTGGGGGAGAGAATACCAATCAAAAGCCACTGCTCAGTTAAGAAATGATGGTGGGGCTTCCCTGGTGGCGCAGTGGTTGAGAGTCCGCCTGCCGATGCAGGGGACACGGGTTCGTGCCCCGGTCCGGGAAGATCCCATATGCCACAGAGCGGCTGGGCCCGTGAGCCATGGCCGCTGAGCCTGCGCGTCCGGAGCCTGTGCTCCACAACAGGAGAGACCA
>NW_021703767.1:116375828-116433322 GCF_005190385.1 Monodon monoceros | reverse complement strand
AAAAAAAAAAAAAAAAAAAAAAAAAAAAAAAAAAAGAAATGATGGTGGCATTGACTAAAATACTAGCAGTTGAGATCAAGAAAGATGAACAGATTTAAAGGATGCTTCTCTCAGGAGGAATTGAAAGTTTTCATCATTGATTAAAATTTGGGGGGTAGGAAGGCAGAAGAATGAGTCACAGATTATATCCTGGGTTCTGGCTCCACATGGGAGGAGGGATATGACATTCACTGAGATGTAGGAACACAGTGAAAGATACTGACAAGTGACAATACTGAGTTCAGTCAAGTGTAAACTTTTGAGCTTGAGGGCCATGAAAGTAAGGTTGCCCAATAGACATGTGGATATATGAATCATAAACTTCAGAAAGAGAGTATAGGATAGAGTTGAGATACATAGATTTGGGAGTCATCTATAGATGGTTTTTGAAGCCATGTGAATGAATGGAACAACAAATGACTATAAGAAAAAAAGGCCTAGGAAGGAACATGAATATTTAAAAGAAAGGCAGAGAATAATGGGCCCATGAAGAAGGATAGACTACAGCCTGTGACACAGTGAGAAAACCAAGTCAGCAAGACAGCGGATAATGTTTCAACAGTGTCAGCTGATGCAGAGAGATCAGTGAGGCAAAAATTCTTTTAGCCAACAAGGAGCTTTTGCTGATCTTAGATAAAGTTTACGCAGGAGTTTGGTGGACTTAAAAACTAGTTTGAAATTTTTTAAATGTGTATGTGTAAGCGATCTTAACGGCAGGGTGTAAGTGATTAAAGACTGTAAATACAGACGTGAGATGTTGGGCTATAAAAGGGAGATAAGAGAATTGTCACTGGAGGCAGATGTGGGATAAAGGAAGATTTTGTTTGTTTTTTCTAAGATGGAAGAAACATACTGTGTTCAAATGTGAATCGGAAGGAGCCAGAGAAGAAGAAATATTCAAAATTAATAATGAGATAGCACTGATATCAGTAGAGCATGTTTACTTTATGTACAGCTCTGTTTTAGGTACTTTACTCAAAATAAATCATTCAATACTAGGGTGAATTATTATTCTACTTTAATAGACGAGAAAACATAGTCATAGAGATGATGAAGTTGTAATTATCTTCCCAAAGTTGTCCATCTTATAAGTTAAGGGAGTCAGGATTTGAAACCAGGAAATCTGCCTTCAGAAGTTACCATATCTCTGAAAGCACAGTAGATAAAATACCTTCAAGGGGTCACCTGGAAACATCAGGGCATGACTGAGGTTAGAGATCATGAGTTTTGAGTGAAATAATCTGTAACATCCACCTTTGCTCTTAGGGAAGAAACATGTAACTCCCAGAGGGAAACTGTATGATCATGGCTTTTCTCATTTGGAAGAGTCAAGCAGAGAAGCCAGTTAATTAATTAACTTAGAGGTGAAGTCAGGCAAGATAAGATCATATTTTTGTATAGTAATGCCTGGATTATTATTGTATAAGGAGTAGGGACAAAGTAATGTTAAAGAGAAGAATTCTGTTTTTCCAATCAACTAGGCAGTCTTTAAACTCAAAGCTCATTATTTTGGTGGTAAGTTATATTTTGAGGTACTTTAGAAGAAAACTCGGCCACAATTCTATTTCGTGATAGAAGAAACCAACTGCCTCTTCTGGAAAAGAAGAAAGCTAGCACCTCCCTCCTTTAGGGTAATCAGAAGTCAGTGCAGGTGAGAGCTCCAGTTAGAGCTATCTTAAGCCTAAAGGAGCAAAGATTGCAAGGAACAAGAATAGATGGGGATCCAAATTCCATCATGGGTATTGAGTCCTAAAGGAAAAGTTTAAATAAAGGACTGCAAAAATAACAGAAGGATGGGAAAAGGGACAGAAGAGTTATGTAAGAATTTACATTCTAAAGTTTTAACCACAAAGGCAAGAATAGGGGTGAGAGAAACAAAGACACAAATTATGTGTGGTTTAGGAACCTTTCTCTGAAATTTCACTGAGCTGTTTAAACATTTATTGAAGTCCAGTCTAGAGAAAAAAAGTTGGAGCGATATTTGAAAACTTGTTAGTGCTTCTTCTTCCTCCTCTTTGCTGTCAGCCATGGTTGCCTGAAGGACTACTGTATGACCCATTGTGAAGTTCTAGAAGAAAAATATCAGTCGGAAAATAACAGCCCAGGCTTATATATCATACATCTAAAACATAGGTGAAGAGAATGGAGGATATTTGCCAACCATTCTCTGCCCAAAGCCAGCTCCCCTTCATGCTGTACCACTCATTACAAACATCGTGGTTTAATCATCTGGGAATTATCTTCCTACTTGACGTTTTACACTCAATTACTCCATCTATAATCATTTATTTTTAAGACTGTTTTAGAACAGTTAGTTTTATAACAACATTGAGAGGAAGGTACAGAGATTTTCACATATCCACTGTCCCATACATGCATAGCCTCCCCCATTATCAACATCGGTCACCACAATGTTACATTTTTACCTAGGATGGTCCTACTGTGACACATCATAATCATCAAAGTCCATAGTTTATGTTAGGGTTCCAAGGGTTTGCACAAATATGTGATGTATAATGACATATTCATCAATATAATATCATACAGAGTATTTTTACTGTCCTAAAAATCCTCTGTGCTCTGCCATTCCTCTCTCCATCCCCCATGCCCCACCTCTGGCAACCACTGATTTTTTATTGTCCCATAAGTTTGCCTTTTCCAGACTGTCATATAGTTGAGATCATACAGTATGTAGCTCTTGCAGATTGGCTTCTTTCACTTATTAATATGCAATTAAGTGTCCTCCCCATCTTTCATGGCTTGATAGCTCATTTCTTTTCAGCACTGAATAATATTCCATTGTCTGTATGTACCACTGTTTATCCGTTCACCTACTAGAGGACATCTTGTTTGCTCCCAAGTTTTGGCAATAACGAATAAAGTGGCTATTAACATCTGTGTACAGTTTTCTGTGTGGACATGTTTTCAACTCATTTGGGTACATACTAAAAAGTACAATTGCTGGATCATATGGTAAGATTATGTTTAGTTTTATAAGAAACCATAAAACTGTCTTCCAATTCCCACCAGCAATGAGAGTTCCTATTGCTCCAAAATCTCACAAGCATTTAGTGTTGCCAGTGTTTTGGATTTTGGCCATTCCAATAGATGTGTATGGTATGTCACTACTGTATTATTTTGCATTCACCTGATGACATATTTGCCATCTGTATTTTCTCTGGAGTAGTGTCTGTTAAGGTCTTTGGCTCACTTTTAATCAGGTTGTTTTCATATTGGAGTTCTTGGTATATTTTGGATAACAATTTTTATCAGGTGGGTCTTTTGCAAATATTTTCTCCCAGTATGTGACCTGACTTCTAATTCTCTTGATATTGTCTTTAAGAGAAGTGTGAAATTTTAATGAAATTAAACTTACCAATTTTTTAAATGGATCATATATTTGGTGTTGTGTCTAAAAATGCATCACCATCCCCAAGGTCATCCAAGTTTTCTCCTATATTATCTTCTAAGAGTTTTATAGTTTTGTGTTTTACATTTAAGTCTGTGATCCATTTTAATCTAATTTTGTCAAGGGCAGAAGGTCTGTGTCTAGATTTATTTTTTGCATGTAGACGTCTAGTTGTTCCAGCACCATTTGTTGAAGAGACTATATTTGTTCCATTGTGTTGCCTTTGCTCCTTTATCAAAGATGAATTGACTGTATTTATGGGAGTCTATTTCTGGGCTCTGTTGTGTTTCATTGATCTGTTTGTCTATTCCTTCACCGATAACTCACTGTCTTAATTACTGTAACTTTATAGTAAGTCTTGAAATCAGGTAGTGTCAGTCCTCCAACTTTGTTTTTCTCCTTCAATATTGTGTTAGCCATTCTGAGTCATTCGCATTCTGCATATAAACTTCAGAATCAAATTTTGGTGTTCATAAAGTAGCCTGCTAGGATTTTGATTGGGATTGCATTGAATCTATAGATCAAATTTGGGAAGAACTGACATCTGGACAATATTCAGGTTTCCTGACCATGAACATGGGGTATCTCTCCATTTATTTAATTCTTCTTTGATTTTGTTCATTGGAATTCTGTAATTTCCCTCATATAGATCATGTACATATTTTGTTAGATTTTTACCAAAGTATTCCATTTTGGGGGTACTAACGTAAACAGTATTGTGTTTTTTATTTTAAACTCCATTTATTCATTAATGATATATATATGAAAGCAACTGACTTTTGCACATTAACCTTGGATCCTGCAAACTTGCTATAATCACTTATCAGTTCCTGAAGTGTTTTTGTCTATTCTTTCAAATTTTCTACATAGACAGTCATGTCATCTGCAAAGAGACAGTTTTATATCTTCCTTCCCAAACCCTATATACCTTTTATTTCTTTTTCTTACCTTGTTGCATTAGCAAGGACTTCCAGTACAGTATTAAAAAGAAGTGGTAAGTACCAGTACATGGCAAGGGGACATCTTTGCTTTGTACCTTATCTTAGTGGGAAAACTTCAAGCTTCTCACCACAAAATATGATAAAAGCTCTAGTATTTTGTAGATATTCTCATTATCAAGTTGAGGAAGTTCCCTCTAATCCTAGCTTACTGAAAATTTTTATCATGAATGGGTGTTGGATTTTTATCCCATTCCTTTATTGCATCTATTGATATGATCATGTAATTTTCCTTTATAGTCTGTTGATGTGATAGATTGCATTAATTGATTTTTGAATGTTGAACCAGCCTTGCATACCTGGAATAACTCCCACTTGGTCATGGTGTATTATTCTCTTTATACTCTTTTGGATAAAATTTGCAAATATTTTGTTGAGGATTTTTGCATTATGTTCGTAAGAGATATTGGTCTGTAGTTTTCCTTCATTGTAATGTCTTTGTCTGGTTTTGGTGTTAGGGTAATGCTGGCCTAATAGAATGAGTTAGGAAATATTCCCTCTGCTTCTGTCCTCTGAAAGAAATTGTTGAAAATTGGTATAATGTCTTCCTTAAAAGTTTGGTAGAATTCATTAATAAGTCCATCTGGTCCTTGTGCTTTCTGTTTTGGAAGGTTGTTAATTAATAACTCAATTCCTTTAATAGATATAGGCCTATTCAGATCATATATTTCTTCTTGTGTGATTTTTGGCAGATTGGCTGCTCAAAGATTTAGTTCCTTTCATCTAGGTTATCAATTTTGTAGGCATAGAGTTATACATAGTATTCCTTTATTAACCTTTTAATTTCCATGGAATCTGTAGTGATGACCCCTCTCTTTATTTCTGATATCAGTAATTTCTATCCTCTCTCTTTTTTTCTTAGCTAGCCTGGCTAGAGGTTTATCAATTTTATTAATCTTTCCAAAAATCAGTATTCATTTTGTTTATTTTGTCTATTGATTTTCAATGTTCAATTTCATTGATTTCTGCTTTATTATTATGTCTTTTTTCTGCTTACTTTGGATTTAATTTGTTCTTCTCTTTCTAATTTCCTAAGGTGTAAATTTAGATTACTGATTTTAGGTATTCTTTTCTTAAATACATATTGAATGCTATAAATTTTTCTTTAGGGGAAGAAAAGGAAGGAAGCACTGCTTTTGCTGCATCCCATAAATTTCAATAGCTTGTGTTTTTATTTTCATTTAATCAAAATATTTTAAAAATTTCCCTTGCAATTTATTTTTTAACCCATATGTTATTTAGAAATGTGTTGTTTAATCTCCATGTGGTTTGGGATTTTTTCAGTTATTTTTCAGTTATTGATTTCTAGTTTAATTCTACTGTGGTCTGAGAACAGACATTGTATGATTTCTATTCTTTTAAATTTGTTAAGGTGAGTTTTATGGCCCAGAGTGTGGTCTGTTTTGATAAATGTTCCATGAAACCTTAAGAAAAATGCCATTTTCTGCTGTTGATAGATGTAGTAGTCTATAGATGTTAATTATATCCAGTTGATTAATGGTGATATTGAATTCAGCTATGTCTTTACTGATATTCTGCCTTGCTGGATCTGTCTGTTTCTGAGAGGGGTGTTGAAGTCTCCAACTATGATAGTGGATTTATCTATTCTCCTTACAGTTCTCTCAGTTTTTGCCTCATCTGTTTTGACAATATTGATAGGCATGTACATGTTAAGAATTGTTATGTCTTCTTCTTTATCCTTAATAACTTTTCTTGCTATGAAGTGTACTATGTCTAAAATTAATGTAGCCACTCTTACTTTCTTTTGATCAATGTTAGCATGGTATATTTTTCTCCATCGATTTTTTTATTTATATGTGTCTTCATATTTAAAGTGGGTTTCTTACAGACAACATATAGTCGAGTTGTGTTTTTGATCCACTCTGTTTTTAAACTGGTGCATTTATATCATTGACATCGCAAGTGATTATTGATATAGTAAATGAATTAATATCTACCATATTCACTACTGTGTTCTATTTGTTGCACTTGTTCTTTATTCCTATTTTTGTCTTCCACTCTTTTTCTGCCTCTTGTGGTCTTAATTCTGCATTTTGTATGATTCTCCTTTCTCTCATTTCTTGCCATATTACTTATACTTCTTTTTTTAACATTTTTTAGTCGTTGCCTCAGAATTTGCAATATACATTTATAACTAATCTAAGTCTACTTTCAAATACTGCTATCATTTCCTGGCAGTGTGAGTACCTTATAATAACAAAATAAGCCTAATTTTTTCATCCCATTTCTTTTATTATTGCTGTCATTCATTTCACTTATAAGTAAGCATACATAAGCATATATATGATATTTGATATACAAATAAACATACATAATTGAATACATTTTGCTATGATTATTTTGAACAAATTATTATCTGTTAGATCAATTAAAATAAGAAAAATAAAAGTTTTTATTTTACCTTCACTTATTCTTTCTCAATGCTCTTCCTTTTTTTCTGTAGAACTGAGTTTCTGATTTATATCTTTTTAAAAATTCTTTTAACATTTCTTGTAAGGTAGATCTACTAGAAGCAAATTCCCTCAAGTTTTTGTTTATCTGAGAAAGTCCTTTATTCTTTACTTTTGAAGGATAATTTCAGAGGGTACAGAATTCTAGGCTGGTGAGTTTTTTCTCTCAATGTTTTAAATATTTTAATTCACTCTTTTTGATTGCATCTTTTATGAGGAGAAGTTGGATGTAACCTTTATCTTTGTTCCTCTATAAGTAAGGGTTTTTTCCTCTCTCTGATTTCTTTCAGGATTTTTTTTCTTTACCTTCGATTTCCTATGATTTGAAAATGATAAGTATTGGGGGTTTTTTGACATTTATCTGTCTTGGTAGTCTCTCAGATTCCTGGATTTGTGGTTTGGTGTCTGACATTAATTTGGGGAACTTCTCAGTCATTATTGGTTCAAATATTTTCATCTGTTCCTTTCTCTCTTCTAGTATTCTACTGCATATATGTTACAGCTTGGATTTTCCGGGTTTTTTTTTTTTTTTTTTTTCAGTCTTTGTTCTCTTTGCTTTTTGGTTTTCAAAGATTCTATTGATAGATCTTGTAGCTCAGAGATTCTTTCCTCAGCTGTGTTTAGTCTACTAATAAACCCATCAAAGGCATTCTTCATTTCTGTCACAGTGTTTTTGATCTCTAGCATTTCTTTTTTGTTCTTAGGATTTCCATCCCTCTGCTTACACTGCCCATCTATTCTTTCCTGGTATCTATTCATTAGAGCCCTTAGCATATTAATTATAGCTTTTATTTAATTCTTAGTCTGATAATTTTAACAGCACTGCCATGGCTGGTTTTGATGCTTGCTGTGTCTCTTGAACTGTGTTTTTTGCCTTTTGGTATGCCATGTAATTTTTCTTTATATCTGGACATGATGTAAAAGTAAAAGGAACTGCTGTAAATAGGCCTTTAATAAGGCGGTGGTGAGGTGTCGGGGGAGGGGAAGCATTCTGTAGTCCTATGTTTAAGTTTCAGTATTTTAGCGAGCTTATGCCTCTAGACTGTGAACCTCACAAGTGTTTCTTAAGTTTTCTTTTTTTCCCTCCTTCCTTAGGTGGAATAGGAAGGCTAGACCGGGCTGGAATTGGGTAATTTCACTTCTCTCTCATGGAAGATTAGAGCCAGCTGGAGTTGGCTATTTCCCTTCCCCAGGCCAGTTAGACTCTAATAATACCGCCAGTTAGACTCTAATAATACCCCTTAAGTGTAGGATCACATTAACTAGTTTCCCCTGAGGACAGGCCTTAATAAGAAGAGCAGAGTTTTTTTCTCCCATTGTTCTGGGGTATTTTAAAATGGCTCCTTTCCCTCTTCCCCTGAGGGAAGACCAAGCGGATTTCTCTCCAATGTTTACTGTGGGAATCTGGTCAGATTCCTGGGGGTAAATGTCACAGTATTGTGGATACCCTCCATGACTTAATTCCCTTGGAGTTTTTTTTGTTTTTTTTGCGGTATGCGGGCCTCTCACCGTTGTGGCCTCTCTAGTTGCGGAGCACAGGCTCCAGACGCTCAGGCTCAGCGGCCGTGGCTCACGGGCCCAGCCGCTCCGCGGCATGTGGGATCTTCCCGGACTGGGGCACGAACCCGTGTCCCCTGTATCAGCGGGCGGACTCTCAACCACTGCCCCACCAGGGAAGCCCTCCCTTGGAGATTTTAACTCTCAGAGTTGTCTGCACTGAGCCTCCAGCAATTCGTCAATTACGGTTCTGTTTTTCCTACCTGGGCACTGGTTCCAGCGGTATTTCCAATCATGACTCTCTGCTCTGGTAAGTTTTGACTCCCTGAATTCCCTTGTCTGTTTCTCCAATCTTGGAGACAATGGTTTCCTCTGTGTCCCCTCCTCTCTTATGGATCCAAGAAGAGTTGTTAATTTTTCAACCTGTTCAGCTTTTTACTTGTTAGAATGGAGGGGCAACTTCTAAGCTCCTTACTTCAGGAACCAGAAACCAGAAACTTTTAAAATAAGAATCTTCTGTAATCTTTTTAAATAAGTATTTTTATGATACTAAGTAAATATTTGTGAAAAGATATGGACAATATGTAGGATTATTAAAATAAAAATTATTGTGTAATTCCACCAAGGAGTGGTAACCATGGAAACCTTGGGGTACTTGACAGTCACGCATGTCCACATCTATAATCACATTGCACAAACATCTTGAAATCCTCTCCAATTATTTATTACATGAGCATGCTCCAATGTTACCAAAAAGTCTGAAGACATTGTTTAGTGTCTATATAATACCTCGTTCAAGTAATATTCTGTAATTTATTCAACCATTTTCCTATTGTTGGTCATTGAAGCCATTTAAAATTTTTCACTAATCAAAATAATCTAGCAATGAATATCCCTATAATTAAGACTTCATTTCTGATTGTCTTCTTAAGATATTTTCCTAGAATCAAACTATTGTGTGAAAGAATTCAAACTTTCAAAATCTCTTAATGAATTAGTAAATCTCTTTACAGAAAAGCTATGACAATTTACCCTCTCACCTGAAGTGCATTAGAGAGAATTACTCACCCATTGAAAGAAGAAAACGTTTATTTAAAATCAAAAGAAGCTGGCTTTATTGCTTGCTTGTGCATGGGTGAGATGTACTTATAAGTCACAGTGTCTCGGAGCTGACTTATAGATACAACTTTGAGAAGTGTGGAGTTGAGGAACTGGAAGGCTGTCAGAGATGAGAGGATTAGATGGCTTTTAGCTGTGGAAACGTGGTTACTGGAGTGTGATAGTTGCTGATTGGCTTTCAAACTGTGCCACTGTCATCCATTGTCTGACTTCCTAGAGGCAAGGGGTACCAGTGCAAAGTGTCACTGAGCAACTAAGATAAGTTTAACCTCCAATCTGCTTTGTTACTTGCTATGTTTTAGGATTATGGCCAAAGAACTATCAGGATTTTTATTATTTGGATTACTAATGAGGTTGAATTTTTTTCCTATGTTTATTAACTCCTTTTCTGTGAGTTCTTTTCTCATCAGTTTTGTCTATTTGTATAAGTTGTTTTTCTAATTTGTATGACTGTCTTTGAGTTTTACAAAAGACTTGACTAACATATGCAAAGAAAAAATTTTCCAGTTTATCCTTTTCAAATCTTAATAAACACTAAAATAATCTTTGTTTACTTTATAGACATATTCAAACTTTTATTCCTGCTACCACCACATCGGAGGCCTTTGTTATCTTGCACTTAAATTATTGACCTGGCCTCCTGGCCAGTCTCCTAACACTAATATCCTTTCCTCCAGGCATTGCTGTTACCATGATTCATCTTCCAAGTGCACTGCTTTTATTCAGTTTTCCTCCATAAAAACTTCAGTGACTCCTTAAGATCTGCAACATAAAATCCTAAGACTCTACACAATCCTTTCACATGTATATCCCATCCATAACTTGCCTAGCATAATTCCTGGACCCCAAACAGCCTGAACTATTTATTCTTCCCCAACACCCATTAGTTCATTCATTTTTTTGATAAGTCTTTAGTCAATACCTGTCTTATGCCAGTTTCCCAGGGGATGCTAAGACAAGTAAGACTAGCAAATATACATGGGATGGTTGGGAAGCCCAAGAAGTAATCAGATGACTGACATAGAATGTACTGAGAAATGTAATGAATCAAAATGAGGTAATGAAGAGGAAGGACATGCTTCTCACAGGTGATAAAATGCATGAGCTGAGTCCTGAAAGTCAAAGAGAATCAGCTGCAAAGGTTTGAAACGGAGAGAATGTATGAAACAAGTTGGGGCTCTAGTTCTGTATAGACAAGGCAGAAAGAGTAATGGTGAGAGATGAGGCTAGAGAGAAAACATGGATGTATTTGTAGAGCCATGCCAAGAAAGAAAGTGTGGAGATTCCTTCAGATTATATAATTGACTTAGTTATCTGGATGATAGAATACGGGAGGTGGGAGGTAACAGAAATGAAATCATTTTGACTAGGATGATGTCTAGTTTCCTGACATAGACCTCAGGGTCGATGTTGGATTCACAGACAAGGGAGAGTGGAGGAGAAACAGGCTTGGGTGGTGGGGAGAATACATTCAGTTTGGGACATACTGAATTTGTGCTGCCTGAGGGAAATACAAAGTCAGAAGTTCAGCTGGATTTTCTCCTCTGCCCTTACCCACAATAGCCCCTCTACCTAGTGCACACTCTTGGCCCCCCCTCACTCTCCAAGTCCTATCCAACCTACAGCCTAAGTCCCACTCATCAGTCATAAAAAAAATCTTTGTCTACTTAAACTCAGCTGAAACATTTGCCTAAAAATGATTTAAATGTTACTTGGCCAAATATATGAGTCTTGTCCTCTCAATAAAGCTGCTTCTGCTCTGTGGTATGGCCCTGTATGAGACAGAAACAATTCTGTGGGCTGTTTTGATTTAAATTCCACAGCAACTAGAAATAAACAACTTGCTGAGTGAGAGAAAAGCTAGTTTGAGGTGGATTTGAGGGAAGAATGTATGACTGGGGGAAATAGACACTTATTTCATGAATTGTTTAGCCCAGTCATAGTAAGGGGCAAATAAGACATCACAGAAGTAGTTTCCCAATCAAGCTCACAGGTTGTGTGAAGTTTTGTGCAGAGAGTATGTCAGGGCCTTATTATACCTTAATAGATGGAGCCCTAGGCTGTGCCCATTGTCATGTTTTGTACATTAGTGAATTGTTAGCTTCTATTTGTAGGTGAGGAAAGAGCGCCTGCCTAGAAATTAATATTGAAATTCATAGCTACCAGGTTTAAATAATACTAAGACTGCCTTCTCCTACTGCCTTCCAACATAATAAAGCTTTAATCTAAATTAGGTCTTCAAAAAATTATGTGCAACAATAGAGAGACACATAAGCTGTGCTGACATTGAGGATATACGGTAATTGCCCAGGAGTATGCACTATGCTTATATCTGATGATTATAAGCTTTCAATACTATTTAGTCATTTCGTGTATGTGACCGAAAAAGTGTCACTAATGTTTTTAATGATACTCATGTAGCATCGGTCATTGTCTAACAAAATGAAAGACATACTTGAACACAGATAACAAATATATATACCCTTTTCCTAAACCAAATGGCACCTTTTCAGAGACGATGATTAGCAATAAAAAAGAAGCGTGAACGGACAGATTTTCTACACATTTAGAACAGTGAGAAAAGGATTGTGCTGCATGTATAAATTTTTTGTGATTCTTTGAATTAAAGACCACTGTGGGGTTAGGATTTAAAAGGAGCCCAGTTCACAGTGGTATGAGTTAGCAATTCTAAAATTACTATTTATGAATTTTAGGATTGAGCATATGAGTAAATATATTGAGAATAATGAAAGCCATATTTCTGCCTGTGGAGAAAGGAGTTATAGAAATATGAAAAGGGAGAAGACAAGAATGAACTCTGTTATAATAAATGAAAATTGAAGATAGCAGTACAAATGCATATTTTTAAAATAGAGAAATAGAAATAAAATTGTAGCTAGAGATAAGAAGATTTAAATATATGCATATTTAGTAGTTCTTCCTACTGAAATGTCCTAGTAGTAAAGCTACCACTGTTGCGATGAGCAAACCTAGTTCTTAGATATCAGTTACTATATACCATAGGCTACTAAAGGAAGCTGGGGCACCTCAGAGAAGTGGCTGAGTCCAGGGCTATGGCAGAGAGAGTACAAAATGAGCCTGGAGCATCTTGTTGTGATGTAAAGGAAAGAATTGTTAAATAATATACTGAGAATATGTCAAAAGGACACTGAAGCCAGCTTGAAGTGGCTCTCACTGGGCAAATTTGAGACAATTTCATGAAAATGAATAAATGAGAATAACAGAGCTTTCATGAAATAAAAATTTATGAGTCTATACTAATGTAAATAAGTAAACAAATATATAAATAAGTGGGGGGAAAAGAATATAAAGTTAGAAAATCATCATTTTGTGGCCATAATAGATATTATTGATTTAGACAGAAATTGATGATTGATAAAACAAGTGAGAAAAGTTTGGTAAGGAAATTTACATATCACAAAGTATTCTTTCATGAATTAGTTATTACTTAAAAAAGAAATATAATAACTTTAGAAGGGATGAATCTCAGAAAAACAGTCAAGTAATCAAAGTTAACAGGTGTTACCAATAATAGGACAAACTAACAGTAGGAGACTCTGACATGATACACTAGAAAGAACATAGAGTCACTTCCACAGTATTTCTGCCAAAAATATATAATCTGAATCTAACCATAGTGAAACATCAGACAGACCCAGATTGAGGGACTAAATGGAAAGTATGGTTATTGCTTCTTAGTGGCGCATATAAACTACCCACACTCAACCAAATGGTCACTGAAGTATGCACAGATATCAGAAGTGATATGGAACAGTGGATTCAATATGAAAATATGAAATAATGGAACAAAAATTAAAATTATGATCTTGCCCTTGTTAGCAGGGCATTCATGAAAAACTTCTCCAGTACTAACAAGATCAAGATGAACAAGGTTGTATATTGTGGTATTATTTGAGATTGTGGTGGCCATGTTCTCTAGAATTAAAGGGAAATACATACAATTTCTGAAAACTTTATAGTAGAACAAGGTAATACAAGGAAAAGAAAATCAATGGTAAAAGCAAAACACATAAATTTCTAAAATATACTCTTCTTAAAAGATGTACTTTTAACTATGGGATTTTAGAATTGAATGTCTCCTTAAAGATTCTCTAAATCCGAAACTATCATTTACAAATAAACTGAATCCAGATAAATTGGTTTATCTGAGATTATCTGGCTAATTAGGTGACAACCTGGAATTTGGATCATGTAGTTGAACAGTTTATTTGGAATCTTTGCTCTACCTTTTTTTCTGATTGTTTAAAAATTGTTTCACATTAGTGGCCTTCCAATAAACAAGTAGAGATTTAAATGTATCCAAAACCCTCAGATAGCTAGAATCAAGGCATGACTATGTCCTCAATATTATTAAATATATACAGAATGGCTTCTTCTTAAAAGTATGCTCTAAAATTTTCTTTCAATAATTTCTAAGATAGAAAAAAACTAATATGTGATTTTTGACTAGCTTATTGAATTATCTGTCCAGAATGATTGTAAGCTTTTTAATCATTGTTCGGATATGACATGAGTATTTCACATATGCATGTGGAAAAGTATACTAGCCTTTTAGTTCTTATTCAATATATCTAGGAATGGTTGTCATACCACAAAATATATCAAATAAAATTTAAAATAAACATTTTAAATCATTTAAAATAGAGGGATTGCAGTGGTAAACTATACCCAAATCTGTCATTCTTAGTAAGAGCTACTGAATGTTAGGTATTCTATTCAGGAAAATATCGAGTGAGTGACAGCCTCAGGCATTTGGGGACTAATGCCCATGTCATTAACCAGAGAGGCCTTTTTAGTGTGAAATCATGGAAGGTCAAACAAAATCCTTAGCATCACGGTGAAAATTGATTTATGAAAGCTTAGCAATTATTAGTGTTAAAAATATGTTTAACATATAACAAACATTTTTTTGGCTTTATTGTGGTATATTGACAAAATTATAAGATTTAAACTGCATTGTGATTTGATACACATATACCTCATGAAAGATTCTCACAATCTAGTTAATTAACACATCCATCACATATTTACCTTTTCTTTTTTGATAAGAACATTTAAGTTCTACTTTAAAAAAAAATTCAATTATAAGATAGAGTGTTATCAACTATACTCACCATGTTTTACATTAGATCCTCAGACCGTATTAATCTCAGCTGAAAGTTTGCACCCTTTTACCAGCCTCTCCCAATTTCCCCTACCTCTCTGCAACAAGTTTTCTACTCTGTTTCTGAATTTGACTTTTTTTATGATGCTATAAATGTCATATCTTGCAGTATTTGTCTTTCTGATTTTTTTCACTTAGCATAATGCACTCAAAGTCCATCCATGTTGTTGCAAATGACAGAATTTCTTTCTCATAGCTGAATAATATTCCATTGTGTATAGAGATGTGTATATGTATATACACACACACACACACACATATCACATCATCTTTATCCATCATCTGTTGACAGACACTTAGGTTGTTTCCATATCTTGACTGTTGTGAATAATACTGCAACAGACCTAGATTGCAGTTATCTCTTCATGATATTGATTTCATTTCCTTTGGATATATACGCAGAAGTGGAATTGCTGGGTAATATGGTAGTTCTATTTTTAACTTCTAGAAGAACCTACATATTGTTTTCCGCAGCGGCTGCATCAATTTAAATTACCACCAACAGCACACGAGAGTTCCCTTTTCTCCACATCTTCATCCACATTTGTTATCTGGTCTTTTTCGATGGTAGCCATTCTAACACGTGTTACATAATATCTCATTGTGGTTTTAATGTGCCTTTTCCTGATTATTAGTGATGCTGACCATCTTTTCATGTACATTTTAGCTATTTGTATGTCTTTGGAAAAAAATCTATTTGGATCCTCTGCCCATTTTTTAATTTGATTGTTTGGTTTCTTTTGCCATTGAGGTGTATGAACGTTTTATATATATTGGATATTACCCCCTTATCAGCTATATGGTTTGCAAGTATTTTCTCCCGATGCATATGTTGCCTTTTTATTTTGTTGATGGTTTACTTTGCTGTGCAGCAGCAATTTAGTTTGACGCAGCCCTACTTGTTTATTTTTGCTTTCGTTGCTATAGCTTTTGGTGTCAAATCCAAAAAATCATTGCCAAAAACAATATAAGAGAGCTTAAAACCTAAGTTTTCTTCCAGGAGTTTTATGGTTTAAGGTCTTACGTTCAAGTCTTAATCCATTTTGAGTTGATATTGGTGTATAGTGTAAGATAGGAGTCCAGTTTTATTCTTTTGCAGGTGGCTGTCCAGTTTTCCCAAAACCATTTATTAAAGAGATGAGGTTTTACCCATTGTGTAGTCTTGGCACCTTTGTTGTAGATTAATTGACCCTATGAGCATGAGTTTACTTCCAGGTTCTCTATTGTTAAACTGATCTATGTGTCTGTTTTTATGCCAGTGCCATACTCCTCTGTTATAGCCTTGTAATATAGCTTGAAATCAAAGCATGATGCCTCCAGCTTTGTTCTTTCTTAAGATTGCTTTGGCTATTCAACGACTTTTGTGGTCCCATACGAATTTTAGGGTTGTTTGTTCTAGTTCTGTGAAAAATGCCATTGGAATTTTGATAGGAATTGCATTTAATTTGTAAATTTCTTTGGGTAGTATGAACATTTTAACAGTACTAGTTCTCTCAATCCATGAGGACAGGATATCTTTTCATTCATATGTGTCATCTTCAGTTTCTTTCATCAATGTCTTATAGTTTTCAGTGTACAAGTCTTTCACCTCCTTGGTTAAATTTATTCCTGGATATTTTATTCTTTTTGATACAGTTGTAAACGAGATTGTTTTCTGATAGTTTCTTGTTAGCATATAGAGATACAACTTATTTTTTTTTCTAGAGTCAGTCCTAGTTGCTGCAGAAGTCAGTGGTGGTGACCAGCACTTCTTAGTTTCAACAGTTGGGCAACACACACAGTTGACTCTCAGCTCTCTCATGCCTTCTATTTATTTTGTATTGAAGTATAGTTGATTAACTGTATTTTATTATTTTCAGGTGTATAACGTAGTGATTCAAAAATTTTATCGATTATCCTCCATTAATAGTTATTAGAAAATGTTGGCTGTGTTCCCTGTGCTGTACAATATATCCTTGTTGGTTTTTTATTTATACATAGTAGTTTGTACCTCAATCCCCTACCCCGAGCTTGCCCTTCCCCCCATTTTCCTGGCCCCACTGGTGACCACTAGTTTGTTCTCTATATCTGTGAGTCTTTTTCTTTTTTGTTATATTCACTATTTTATTTTTTAGATTCCACATAGAAACACAACTGATTTTTGTATATTGATTTTTGTATCCTGTACTTTTTCTGAATTCATTGATTAGTTCTAACAGTGTTTTGGTGGAGTGGTTAGGATTTTCTTTATATAATATTATGTCATCTGCAAATAGAGACAGTTTTATTCTTCCTTTCTGATTTGGATGTCTTTTATTTCTTTACCTTGCCTAATTTCCCTGGCTAGGACTTCCAGTACTATGTTAAATAAAAGTGGCAAGAGTGGGCATCCTTGCACCTCATCTTAGGAAAAGCTTTCATTTTTCACTATTGAGTATGATGTTAGCTGTGGGCTTATCACATATGGCCTTTATTATGTTGATGTATGTTCTCTCTATAGCCACTTTTTTGAGAGTTTTTATCATGAATGGGTGTCATATTTTGTCATATGCTTTTTTTTGCTTCTATTGAGATGATCCTATAATTTTTATCCTTCATTTTGTTAATGTGGTATATCACATTGATTATGCAGTTGTTGAACCATCCTTGCATCCCTGGAATAAATCATACTTGATCATGGTACATGATCCTTTGACTGTATTGTTAAATTTGGTTTGCTAATATTTTGTTAAGGATTTTTGCATCTGTGTTGAACAGGGATATTGGCCTGTAAATTGTCTCTTCTTGTAGTATCCTTGTCTGGTTTTGGTATCAGGGTAATGCTGGCCTTGTAGATGAGTTTGGAAGTGTTTCCTCCTCTTCTTTTTTTTCTTTTTTTTTTTTTGTTATTATATTTGGGAGAGATGAGAAAATTGGTATTAATTCTTCTTTAAATGTTTGGTAGAATTCACCAGTGAAAATTCTCAGGGACCATCTATCTGGTCCTGGGCTTTTCTCTGTTGGAATGTTTCAATCTCCTTACCAGTAATTGGTCTATTTAGATGTTTATTTCTTCATGATCCAGTCTTTGTAAGTTTTATGTTTCTGGAATTAATCCATTTCTTCTAGGTTTTCCAATTTGTTGGTGTTTAATGTTCATAGCAGTCTCTTATGATCCTTTGTATTTGTGTTGCATTAGTTGTAATGCCCCCTCTTTTATTTCTAATTTTATTTGGGTCCTCTCTATTTTTTTTTTTGGCAAGTATAGCTAAAGTTTTGTCTATTTTATTTTTCTTTTCAAAAAAACCATATCTTAGTTTCATTGATCTTCTCTAACGTCTTTTTATTCTTTATTTCATTTATTTCCTCTCTGACCTTTGTTATTTCCTTCCTTCTGCTAACTTTGGGCTTAGTTCTTTCTTTTTTCCAGTTCCTTGATGTTTAAATTTAGGTTCTTTATTTGAGATCTTTCTTCTTCTTAACGTAAGCTTTATCGCTATGAACTTCCCTCCTAGTACTGCTTTTACTACATCCCATAAGCTTTGGTATGTCATATTTCCAAATATGTTCTGCTTAGGCTATCAGTTAATACTTATTTGTAATATCTATCATTAGAAAGTCCAAAATTTACCTAGAATTTATTCTTACAGTTACATGGGATCCTGTTCTTAATACTGAATTTCAAGAGGATTTAATATCCTATTAATACTTGGTATTATTTATATTTTTTACACTTAAAAATTTATTTTCTAAAAATTAAAAGAGGGCACAAGATTTGAAGTGTCAGTTTATCAAAGAAGAGATACTGATGGCAAATAAGCACATTAAAAGATGCTGAATATTAGTAATTAAGGAAATGCCCATTAAAACAACAATCACACACCCGCTAAAACGGCTAAAATTAAAAAGGAGGGGAAAAAAGTGTTGATAGGGGTGTGGAACAACTGAAACTCGCATATATCGATGGGCAGATTGAAAAACAGAAGAGCCACTTTCAAAACAGCTTAAAGTAAACATACACTTACCATATGACTGAGCAATCACCATCTTAGATATTTACCCAAAAGAAATGAAAACATACATCACAAAAACACTTGTGTTCAGATTTTCCTAGCAGCTTTGTTCAGAATATCAAAAACTTTAAACAATCCTGCCATATGTGACAACATGAATGAAACTTGAGATTATGCTAAGTAAAACAAGCCAGTCACAGAAGGACAAACATTGCATGTTTTCACTTATATGAGGAACCGAAAATAGTCAAATCATAGAAGCAGAGAGTAGAATGGTGGTTTACAGGGGCTGAGGGAAGGGGGAAATATGGAGTTGATATTCATTGGGTATACATTTTCAGTTATGCAGGATGAATAAGGTCTAGAGGCATGCTATATAACATCATGTCTATAGTCAACAATATTTTATTGTACACTGAAAATTTTGTTAAGGGGCTAGATTTCATGTTATATGTTCTTACCACAATAACAACAAACACTGGGAACAACTCGAAAGCTCCTCAACTGGTAACTGGATAAAAAACTGTAGTGCATACTACAAATTATTGCATTACTATAAAGTATTGAATCTTAGCTAGCAATAAAAAGGAACAAGTTGGTGAGACACTATAAAACGTGGATGAATATCAAAAGCATCTTTCTAAGTGAAAGAAGCCAGACACAAAACATACTACACAATTCCATTAAATGAAATGCTTAAAAATTGCCAAACTATTGTGACAGAAAGTATATGACTTGTCAGAGGTAGGGGTCAAGGAAGAGATATGACTGCAAGGGGGATGTGGAGACCTTTTTGGATGATGGAAATGTTTAATATCATAACAGGAATTACATGCCTGTGTATCCTTGTTGAAACTTTTCAGATGAACCTTAGTTAACCTTACCTAATTATATATCTAAGGTATCATAGAAATAATTTAAATATTTCTGAAATAATGGGTGAAATTTCTTTATTTATTCAATAAACATAAATTTATTATGTATCTTGCTAGCTGTTCACCAAAATCCATTCTTCCTCCTAACATAATAATAGAGTTAAAACTGAGACATGGTGGCCCAGCTGGGATTGCTTTTCCCAGCCATTCTTTCTTCTAGCTGTGGTCAAGTGATTAAGCTCTATCATTAGCATGTGAATGGAAAGGATATTTGTAATCTCTGTTTTATTTGATTAAGAGAAAAGCTCTGACCATTGGCTTTCACTCTTTATCCCTTACCCTTTAGAATGGGACTGATCAGGATGACCTTGGAAGTCATGTATATATGATGGCATAGTTACAGCCAGCCTCTGTGGCACAGAGCTAATTCACTAGGATGGCTCACTTTGGACTGTTCTTGAATGAGAAATAACTTCTTTGTTTTTTAAGCTAATGATTATGGGGGGGTTCCTTTGTCATTAAGTAGCCTATCCTACTTTCACTAAAGCATTTTTTTTTAATACATTTATTTATTTATTTGTTTTTGGCTGCGTTGAGTCTTCGTTGCTGCATGCGGGCTTTCTCTAGTTGCGGAGAGTGGGGGCTACTCTTCATTGTGGTGCACAGGCTTCTCATTGCAGTGGCTTCCTTTGGTGCAGAGCACAGGCTCTAGGCGCTTGGGCTTCAGTAGTTGTGGCATGCAGGCTCAGTAGCTGTGACTTTCAGGCTCTAGAGAGCAGGCTCAGTAGTTGTGGCCTACGGGCTTAGTTGCTCCGTGGCACGTAGGATCTTCCTGGACATGCTCTGCAGCATGTGGAATCGAACCCGTGTCCCCTGCATTGACAGGTGGATTCTTAACCACTGTGCCACCAGGGAAGTCCCTAAAGCACTTTTCTTTACTAAAATTTCTTTTTTCCCTAAGAGTATTCTTAAGATATATTGTTAACTGAATAAAGCTATTTATAGAACAATGTATACTGTAAGCTACCATCTGTTTAAAACTGTTGCTAATATTTAGGGGCAAATTGAATGACTGGGAGACAGGGAGGGAAGGCAGAATTTTATTATATGCCATTGTGGAATGACATTCATGGAAAACATTTGGATTTTGAATTTTGTACCATGTCAATATGCAATCTATTAAAAATAGAGATTAAATTAGGAAATAATTATAAAATATAATTATAATTATAAAATATAATCTTGACACACTGTTTCTATCATATTCAATTACAGAGACTCTGTAGAGGTATTATGCATATCAGGAGATACCATAGAGTCAGAGAAGGATTATAGAACAAATGTTCATTACTTTGCAGAATGTTTGACGTATAATAGGATGTCAGTAACAGTTTCCTGTTCTTCATCTTTGCATGGTACTTCACAGTCTTGTCAGTAGCTGCTTAGTAGACCTTTCCTGAAGTGTGGGCATGCACCGCCTATGGAATACAAGATGATTTGAGGTTGCACAGGCGGTTCTTATATGTGGTACAAGGAATTGAAATTATAGAGCATTCGCTCACAGCATGATGCTCTTTTCAGTCTTTCTGACTAATGTCAAATCTGACCTTAGCTTATTTTTAACATATCTCTAACACTTGCTAATCTACTTCAAGTTCAGGACCTTTGAATGAAAGTGTCTAGCTAGAACTTAGTAAATGCACTTTTTTACCATGTATGCCCATTTTATTCTTAACTTATATTAAAAGAAGTGATACCAGTCCTCCAGTTGTAAAACTGATTTTATATACATTTACTTAAATAAAAATTAGGATCAATTAAAGAAAAGTTCTCAGTAAATAATAATATGAGTTATTCAGGGATAAGGCCAAAAAAATTACAGAAATGTATGTAAAGTTTTATAGAATTCCTATTGTTGAAAAATTTTACTTCTTTAATGAGGGCTTTCTAAACCACTCTTATTTCTCTTTTCTATGAATTATTAAACTCACAGTTTTACAGTTTTTGTTTAATCAATCCTATGTTTCCTTTTGACAGTCTGACTACAGTATTTGGTTTATTTACTCATTTAATAAGTATTTATTGAGGAACTATTAGGCACTGTCTCGAACTAAATGCACAATGGTGAACATAGGGTTCACATTGTTGAAAACTAAAATTTTAGAGAGTGACTTTATGATATACAGTATACTTAGGGGGAACTAAATCTCATTAAGAAACAATACTAAAATGGCATGGCATACCCAGTCGTTACCACTCTGCTCACCATAATCTGATTCTAGTATCCATCAAACATTGTGTCACTCTGCCCACACATACCCATCACTGCACAAATAAAAACTTCAGGAATATACATTCTAGCTGAAAAGATGGACAATAAGCCATAGATAAAGTAAACTGTATTTTTATATAAAATGTGTAGTAGGAGAAGAGAAATCAGGAATCTGAGTAGAGGAAATGCGGCAGGTTGAATTTTAAATCAAATGATCTAATTTACCTAATATTTTAAAGTTGTGTGTCAACTCAAATTCTTGGCTATCATTTTTACCATCTAAATTATGTCTACCCACCCCTTTATTTTTTCAGTTGTGTGCTTAATAATGCAAGTGATGGAGCATTTTACTGAGTCTGGGCAGAGATTTCAGCATTCTCTAAAGAAAACTTACACCTAAAAGTAAGTACTGGATATCTTAAGTATAGGAATGATGTCATTGCAAAGTCACTGGTCCTTGAAGCACTTACTGAAAGTTTATTATCATAAAACAGTGGTTTTATATATATATATATATATATATATTTTTTTTTTTTACCTCCAATCCACTAGTGTAAAAGACATCTTCCTTTAACTACAGATATGCGGTCCCTAGAAGGCTTGCCTAAGGCCACTGCCTCACATGATGAGGAACAGTGATTGGCTGACTTCCCATACATTAACATGTTTCCTACAGACGTTGATAAGTGTTAGATTAATGGTGCCATGAGATTTTTGCAATGTATGTTTCCTACATGCTCACTTAAATTGTCTTGAAGTAATTAAATAATTCTAATTTCCTCCCCCTCCTTTTCCTCTGATCTTTCCGTTATTTCTCCCTTTCTCTTTTCTTTTTTCTGTAAATCAGGGAGAAGATTCTTCCCCATTTAATTAATCCAGAAGTCACAGTGACGTAAAATAATATTTTTTATATGATATCAGGCCCAAAAGAATAAAAAGTTTAAAAATCCAAGTTATTGCACGGCTAGTTCAAATCCATTACTTGTCCAGCAATATCCCTTTAAAATATTTTTAAGTACTAAGAAAGTATTCTTTTCTTGAGCTATATATTCAGATCCAGATATCTTGCTGTAGCCTCACTGTTCTCTCTGAAATCAAGACTGTAATAACATGATGATTACATATCCTGAAATTGTACATTACAGGCAAATGGGCAGTGTAGTCTTCATCACCAGCAGATCGTACTATGACACTGACCCCTTTCCATTGTATGGTGACAGTTCTGTGCTCTTCCATGGCTATTTGGGATAATCATGTGGAAAATCATTATAAATGATGCATGTTTAATCAAGCAACTACCAGAATTCGTGTGTCTTTTAGGTTAGTTTGGAGAAAACCTGAACCCATTCTGAAAACCAACCAGCAATCAATACTAAAAGAGCATATAAGTCTCCTGTGGAAACATTTTGAACAAATATCATGAATACAAAACAATCCAAAAGATATGAATTTCAACACAATCACTGTTTATAAATGTGTATTTTAAATCATGTGTTAATAAAGAAAAGTTTCCTCTAATACCAAAAAAAAGTAGACAATTTAATTTTGACTTTTTAGTGCAATAAAAAAATAGAGGAAATATAGCTCAGTTTTACAAATCCAGCCTTTAGGACATTAAATGGAATAGATTTCTATGGATATAGTAACATAGAAGTTCATGGCAAAGTTTTCAAATGTAATAAGATCTGTTGGACTTTTCTATCGTAAATACAATATATCACCTAAGAAAGTCATTGACTATAGCTGTTCTTTTGATTTTCAATATAACTGAAACTTAAATGAAAGCTTTTTATCTCGTAAGACAGATTTTTCCCACAGCAGGGC
This sequence comes from Monodon monoceros, assembly GCF_005190385.1. Classification (NCBI taxonomy): domain Eukaryota; kingdom Metazoa; phylum Chordata; class Mammalia; order Artiodactyla; family Monodontidae; genus Monodon; species Monodon monoceros. The sequence continues at coordinate 116,409,641 of NW_021703767.1, read as the reverse complement.
AAAACTTTGAGAAATCTGGGAGCATGATTAGACACCATAATTTTTCCCGCACATCAAGTACAAATGATTAAATTATCTTCATGAATATGAGATTATGCATGCAAAATAAACAAATTTAAATGTGTATACAATTACCTGTAATCTGGAAATGAAGTACACGTTGTTCATGAACTGTAATTATTTGCTCTCACACATGGAGATTTTTTTGTGGGGTAACTTTGACTCCTGTTAGAAACAGTTCATGAATTGCTGCTGCTCAAGCTTGCCAGTTTTTATTGCAACACGGCCAAAGATCTTTTTCTGTTCTTCTTTAGAAAAAAAAAAAAAAATCAAGGTTTTTAAATCTGTTTGCTCTCACCATAACTTTCAGAGACTTGATTTTATGAGCAATTAAGAGGAATTTTACTCTGTTATAGAAACTATATGAACCTAGAAGGCAGGATGAGTTTTTCATAATTCTCTGTCATTCTTTGCCTCTCCAATAATAAAGACTTCCAGCCAACTAGTAATGGGTTTCTCTTAACACTAATATTTCAACTTTTGACTGTTCTAAATTTCTCTAGCGATAATATCATTTAAAATGTAATTGTTGCGCTCAAATACTTTATTTCCTTAAACTATTAAGTTTTCATGAGAAGCTCATAGAATCTTTTATTTCATGGACCATAAATAAACCAATCCACCACTTCAGCACATTTCTAATTGTAATGCACCATGTAATGTTATAGTCCATTATACAGATGTTTTCTGTTATTGTAAGGTGGCAGACAGTGACATTGAAATGTGTGCTTGCTTTAGAGACAGTGTGAACTCAATCATGAGTCTTAATGTAATAGTTTTTTTAACTCTAGAAACCCAAATTTATTCAGCCGTGTTTATCTTTCAAGTAAGCTGTTATATTTGAATTCTTGGGAATAACAACCTCGTGAAAGACATGCCCTGATTTCTCTAGGTTAAATACAAATAAATAGATAAGAATGTTTCTCTGATTCAGACTTTACTGTGTATCTTTTTCAAGAGATTTGATAATTGATACTAAGCATACTGTTGATATGGAAAGTCCTTAAGTTACATTCCTTGAGTTTATGGTAAAACAGTGCCTTCCGCCCTGTCATAGTAATAAAAGTAGAATCTGAGGGGTGTTTTTCAGTATATGATTGCAGGTTGTAGTCATCTTTATGAAGTATAGATGAACCCCAAGTACAGATGGAGATATCCCCACTCAAAATGCATGAGGCACAATCTTGTTTCCAAATTAACCTTTTCCTTGGAGAAGAAAGTTTCTAATATCTGAGTTTCCTGCTTATAGACTCAAGTATTGGATGTTAGTAACCCATCCTTTGGTGCCTTGAAAAAAAACAGGCTCACTTTTAAGGCCATGACACACTGGCTGCTAACTTTTGGTCAAAATTAAAAGGTTTCAAGTGAAAGAATACAGGGAATGCTAAGTTGTCTAAGGAGAGTCCCTGTCAAGTTTTTCATCTCTAACAATAATAAATTGATAACATTGTTATGTGGTTATTAGGTATCAGGCACTATGCTGAGGACTTTTTAGGTATCACTTCATTGAATCCTCAAAACAACACAATAATTAATTAACATTCATGGTACACTCAACTAAATGCTATATTTTAATTATTTTATTTAATCCTCAACACAAATGCATAATACTATTATTACTCATTCTACTGGGAGAAAAAGAATGATTATGTAATTTTTCGAAGATCTTTGTAGCAGTTTCCTATTGCTACATAACAAATTACTACAAACTCATTTATTAGCTTAGGTTCTATAAGTCAGAAGTTTGAGCACCATATGACTGGGTTCTCTGCTCAGGGTCTCACTAAAGGCTAAAATCAAGGTGTCAGACTGAAAGCTGGTCTGGAAGTTTGGGGTAGAATCTGCTTCTAAGTTTATTCAGGTTGTTGTCAGAGTTCAGTTCCTTGTGACAGGAGGACCAAGGTCCCCACTTACTTGCTGGCTGTCAGGTGGGAGATAATATTTCCTAGGAATTATTCACATGCCTTGACATTTGTCCCCCACCCGCATTTTCAAAATCAGCAATGGAGAATCTCTCTCTTGTTAAATCCCTCTCACACTTCAAACTTCTGTCACCAGGAAGAGCTTTGTCTCTTAAAAGCCTCACCTGATTAGATCAGACCCACTTCCTTTCTTAAAGTCACGCCCACCCCCTCCCCCCCATAGCACAACCTAATCACAGGAGTAATATCTCATCATATTTATACTCTTAGGGATTATACAGAATGTGTACACAGAAAGCAGTAATCTTGAGGGACATTTTAGAATTCTGCCTAAAGCAGTAATCTTGAGGGACATTTTAGAATTCTGCCTAAAGCAGTAATCTTGAGCGACATTTTAGAATTCTGCCTAAAACAGTCTCATAGTCAATGGGGAACAGATTTCAAACGAAAAATCTCAATTGTCCAAGCCCTAGTTTAGTCATTTTTCAGTTTTAGAAGGGGATAGATTAGGAACCTGCAGGTTCTCTAGAGCTGTCTCAAAGGGTGACTGAAAAAGAGATATTTATTTACTTAGTTGTAGTCGACATATAACATTATATTAGTTTCAGGTATGTGACATAATGACTTTATATATGCCCATGTTGTGAAATGATCAGCAAAATATATCTAGTTAACATCCTTTACCACACAGAACTTTCTTTTCTTATAATGAGAATATTTAATATCTATACTCTTAGAAAGTTTCAAATATATGGTACCATATTATTGACTATGTTTACCATGCTGTACATAACATACCCATGACTTATTTATTTTGTAACTGGAACTCTGTAGCATTTGACCACAATCAACAATTTTGCCCACCCCCATCCTCAACCTCTGGAAACCATCAATCTGTTCTCTGTATCGATACATATGTTTTTTTGGATTCTGAATATAAGTGAAATCATACAGTATTTGTCTTTCTCTGTTTGACTTTTTTCACTTAACATATGCCCCCATGTTGCCTCAAATAGCAGGATTTCCTTCTTTCTTATGGTGGAATAATATTTCATTGTTTGTGCATGTGTGTATATATAGCACACTTTCTTTATCCATTCATCTGTTGATGAACACTTAGGTTGTTTCCATGTCTTCGCTATTGTAAATAATGCTGCAATGACAAGGGGGTGCCGATGTCTTTCTATGTTGGAGTTTTTGTTTGCTTTAGTGAACACCAAGATTGGAATTGCTGGATGAGAGGGTTATTCTAGTTTTAATCTTTTGAGGAATCTCCACACTATTTTCCATACCGGTTGCACCAATTTACATTTTCCCAACAGTGCACAAGAGTTCCCTTTTCTCCGCAACCTTGCCAACATTTATTATTTTGTGTCTTTTTTATAAGAGCCATTATAAGGTGTGAGGTGATACCTCATTGCAGTTTTGATTTGCATTTCCCTGATGATTAGTGATGCTGAGCATCTTTTCATGTACCTGTTGGCTATTTTATGTATTCTTTGGAAAAATGTCTATTGTGATCTGCTGCCCACTTTTTAATTGGGTTGGTTGTGGGTTTTTCCTACTTTATTTTGTTGTCTTTGGCTATTGAGTTGTATGAGTTTTTAAATATATTTGGGGCATTAACCCCTTATCAGATATATGCTTTGCAAACATTTTCTCCCATTACATGGGTTGCCTTTTCATTTTGTTGATCGTTTCCTTTACTGTACAGAGCTTTTTAGTTTGATGTAGTCCCACTTATTTATTTCTGCTTTTATTGCCTTTGCTTTTGGTGTCAAATACAAAAAAATCATCAAAAAAACTGATGTCAAGGAGCTTATGCCCCATGTTTTCTTAAAAGAGTCTTATGGTTCCAGGTCTTATGTTCACGTCTTTAATCCATATTGAGTTGATTTTTTTATATAGTGTAAGACAGTGGTCCAGTTTTCCCATCATGATTTTTTAAACAGACTCTCCTTTTCCCATTGTATATTCTTGCCTCCTTTGTTGTAAATTAATTGGCCATATATGCATGGGTTTAGTCCTGGGCTCCCTATTCTATTCCACTGATCTATGTATCTGTCTTTACAGCAAAACCATACTGTTTTAATTACTATGTCCTTTTAATATAGTTTGAAATCAGGAAGTGTGATGCCTCCAGCTTTATTCTTCTTTCTCAAGATTTCTTTGGCTATTGGAATCTTTTGTGATTCCATACAAATTTTAGGATTATTTTATTCCTATAAAAATTGGGGGCTTCCTTGGTGATGCAGTGGTTGAGAGTCTGCCTGCTGATGCAGAAGACACGGGTTCGTGCCCCAGTCCAGGAAGATCCCACATGCCGCAGAGCGGCTGGGCCATGCAGGCATAAGCCTGTGCATCCAGAGTCTCTGCTCCGTAACGGGAGAGGCCACAACAGAGGCCCGTGTACCGCAAAAAAAAAAAAAAATTGGTATTGGAATTTTGATAGGAATTTCATTGAACCTGTAGATTGCTTTAGGTAGTTTGGATATTTTAACAATGTTAATTCTTCCAACCCACAAGCATAGAATATCTTTCCATTCATCTGTGTCTTCTTTAATTGCTTTCTTCTATGTGCCATAGTTTTTGGTGTATAGGCCTTTCATCTCCTTAGTTAAATTTATTCCTAAGAATTTTATTCTTTTTGATGCCATTGTAAATGAGATTGTTTTCTTAATTTCTCTTTCTGATAGTTTGTCATTAGTGTATAGAATTTTATATATTGACTTTGTATCCGGCAACTTTACTGAATTCATTTATTAGTTCTAACAGTTTTTTGTTGGAGTGTTTAGGGTTTTCTGTACATAATATCATGTCTTCTGCAAATAGAGACAGTTTTACTACTTTCTTCTGACTTGAATGCCTTTTCTTTTCCTTGCCTAATTGCTCTGGCTAGGACTTCCAGTACTATGTTGAATAAAAGTGGCAAGGTTGGGCATCCTCGTCTTGTTCCTGATGTTAGAGCAAAAACTTTCAGGTTTCCACCATTAAGTATGATGTTAGCTGTGGGCTTGTCTTTTTTATGTTGAGACATATTTGCTCTCCACCCACTTTGTTGAGAGTTTTTATCATAAATGGATATGAATTTGTCAAATGTTTTTTCTGCATCTAATGAAATGATAATGAATTTATCCTTCATTTTGCTAGTGTGGCTTATCGTGTTGATTGATTTGTAGATGTTGAACCATTCGTGCATCCCTGGAATAAATCCCACTTGATCATGGTATTTGATTCTTGCAGTGGTGTATTATTGAATTCAGTTTGCCAATGTTGTGGATGTTTGCATCTATGTTCATCAGGGACACTGGCCTGTAATTTTCTTTTCTTGAGGTGTCTTTGTCTGGTTTTGGCATCCAGGTAATGCTAGCCTTATAAAAAGAGTTTGGAGGTATTCCCTTTCCTATTTTTTGGTAAAGTTTGAGAAAGATTGGTATTAATTCCTCCTTGACTGTTTGGTAGAATTCACCAGTGAAGCCATCTTGTCCTGGACTTCTGCTAATTGGGAGGTTTTTGATTACTGATTCAGTATCCTTAGTAATCAGGTTACAGGCATAATTCATTTTATTGTGCTTTGCTTTATCATGTTTTGCAGATATTGCACTTTTTTACAAATTGAAGGTTTGTGGCAATCCTGCATCAGGCAATCTATCAGTGCCATTTTTCCTATAGTATTTTCTCACTTCATGTCTCCATGTCACATTTTGGTAATTCTCAAAATATTTCAAAGTTTTTCATTATTATATTTGTTATAATAATTTGTGACTAGTGATCTTTGATGTTACTATCTTGATTTGCTGAATGCTCAGATGATGGTTAGCATTTTTTAACTATAATGTATTTTTTAATTAAGGTAAGTAAATTGTTTTTTTAGGCATAATGATATTGCACATTTAATAGACTACAATATAGTGTACACATAACTTTTATATGCACTGGAAAGCAAAAAGAAAATGTGTGATTTGCTTTATTGCAATTTTGCTTTATTGTGGTGGTCTAGAACCGAAATGGCAGTATCTCTAACTTATGCCTGTATTCAGATTTTCTATTTCATTGTGACACAGACTTAAAAGTGTGTATGTTTATAAGAACTTATCCATTTCTTAGGTTATCCAATTTGTGGGTTTATGATTGTTTATAGTTGTCCCTTATGTACCTTCGTATTTCATTGGTGTCACTTTACTATCTCCTCTTTCATTTCTGATTTTATTTATTTGAGCCCTCTCTCTTTTTTTCTTGGTGAATCTAGGTAAAGCTTTGTCAGTCTTTTTTTAATATTTTCAGAGAATCAGCTCTTGTTTCATTAATCTTTTCTCTTTTTTCTTGGTCTTTATTTCATTTATTTCCCTTCTGATCTTTGTTATTTTCTTTCCTCTATTAACTTTGGGATTCATTTGTTCTCCTTTTGTTTTTTAATTTATTGAATTTATTTATTTTTGGCTGCATTGGGTCTTCATTGTTGCGCATAGGCTTTCTCTAGTTGTGGTGAGCAGGGGCTACTCTTCGTTGCAGTGCACGGGCTTCTCATTGCAGTGGCTTCTCTTGTTGTGGAGCACAGGCTCTAGGCACACGGACTTCAGTAGTTGCAGCACTTGGGCTGAGTAGTTGTGGCTCATGGGCTCTAGAGCACAGGCTCAGTAGTTGTGGCACACGGGCTTAGTTGCTCTGCGGTAGGATCTTCCCAGACCAGGGCTCAAACTAGGTGTCCCCTGAATTGGCAGGCAGATTCTTAACCACTGTGCCACCAGGGGAGCCCCATTTGTTCTTCTTTTTCTAGTTTTCTTAGGTGTAAAGTTAAATTATTTGAGATTTTTCTTATTTCTTGCAGTGGGCCTGTATTGCTATGAACTTACCTTTTAGAACTTCTTTTGCTGCATCATATAAATTTTGGTATGCTGTATTTCCATTTTCATTTGTCTCAAGGCATTTTTTAATTTCTCCTTTGACATCTTCATTGACCCATTGGTTGTTTAGTAGTATGCTGTTTAAGCTTGCATATTCATGAATTTTTCCATTTTCTTCTTGTAATTGACTTCTAGTTTCATTCCGTTGTGGTTGGAAAAGAGGTTGATATTATTTAACTCTTCTTAAATTTATTAAGACTTGTTTTGTGGCCCAACCTATGATCTCCCCTGGAGAATGTTCCATGTGCACCTGAGAAGAATGTGTATTATGCTGCTTTTGGATGGAATGTTCTGTGTATATCTGTTAAGTTCATCTGATCCAACGTATCATTTAAGGACGGTGTTTCCTTATTGATTTTCTGTCTGGATGATCTATCTAGTGATGTTAAGTGTGGGGTATTAAAGTCCCCTATTATTATTGTATTGCTGTCTATTTCTCCCTTTAGGTCTGTTAACATTTGCTTTATATATTTAGGTGCTCCTATGTTGAGTGCATAAATATTTACAATTGTTATATATGTTTGTTGAATTGATCCCTTTATTGTTATGTAATGCCCTTCTTCATCTCTTATTATGGTCGTTTTAAAGTCTATTTGTCTGAAATAAGTATAGGTACTTTAGCTTCCTTTTGGTTTCCGTTTCCATGAAACATCTTTTTTCATCCCTTCATTTTCAATCTGTGTATGTCCTTCTATCTGAAGTAGGTCTCTTGCAGACAGCATATAGATGGTTATTTTTTATTTAATCCACTTAGCCACTCTGTGCCTTTTGACTGGAGAATTGAGTCCGTTTATATTTGAAGTAATTATTGATAGGTTTGTACTCATTACCATTTTCTTACTTGTTTTCTCCCTGTTTTGAAGTTCCCGTTTCTTTCTTCACTTTCTATCTTTCTTTGTTGTTTGATGACTTTCTTTAGTGGTGCACTTAAATTTCTTTCTCATTATCTTTTGTGTATCTACTATAGGTTTTTGTTTTGTGGTTACAATGAAGCTTCATTATAACAACCTATATTTTTAACAGTCTATTTTAAGTTGTTAACAACTTAAGGTGAACACATTCTAAAGCTCTATATTTTTACTCTCTTCTGCAATGTTTATATTTTTGATATCACATTTTACTTCTTTAATCTTGTGTGTCCCTTAATTATTCTAGTTATAGTTTTTGCTCCTTCTGTCTTTTATCCTTCATTTTAGCTTTATAAGTGATTAATCTACTACCTTTACTATATATTTACCTTTACCAGTAAGATTTATATTTTCATATGTTTTCTTGATTCTAATTAGCACTCTTTCCTTTCAGCTTAGAAAAGTCTCTTTAATATTTTTTGTAAGACTGTTTTGGTGGTGGTGAACTTATTTAGTTTTGCTTGTCTGAAAAACTCTTTATTCCTCCTTTAATTCTCAATGATAACTTTGCCAAGTAGAGTATTCTCAGTTGGAAGTGTTTTTCTTTCAGCACTTTGAATATATCTTGCCACTCCCTTCTTGCCTGTAAAGTTTCTGCTGAAAAATCTGCTGATGGTCTCATGAAGATTTCTTTGCATGTAACAAGTCTTTTTTTTTTTCTTGCTGCTTTTACGATTCTTTCTTTGTCTTTAGCTTTTGGTTCTTTATGTCTTGGTGTTTATCTCTTTGGGTTTTTTTATTTGGAACCATCTGAGCTTCCTGGATCTGTATATCTGTTTTCTTCCTCAGGCTAGGAAAGTTTTCAGCTATTATTTCTTCAAGTAAGTTTTCTGCCCCTTTCTCCCCATCTTCTTTTTCTGGGACCCCTATAATATGATATGTCCCATAGGTCCCTTAAGCTAGCTTTACTTTTTAAAATTCTTTTCTCTTTTTTGCTGCTGTGATTGAGTCCATTTCCCTAACTTCAAGTTCACTGATCCTTCCTTTCACTTCACCTAGTCTGTTACTAAAGGGGTTCCTTTCGTATATTCTTCAGTTCAATTATTTCATTCTTCAGCTCTGTAACTTCTCTTTGGTATTTTCTTATATTTGTTTTGTCTTTATTGAATTTCTCACTGTGTTCATCCATTCTTTACCCAAGTTCTGTGAGCCTCTCTGTGACAATTCCCTTAACACTTTATCAGGTAAATTACTTATCTCCATTTCATTAGTTTTGATGTTGTTTTTTCCTGAGCTTTTATCTTGTTTTTTTGTTTGGAACATAATCCTTTCTTTCTATGTATTAGATGAAACAGTGACCTCTCCCAGACTTGAAAGAGTAGCCTTGTGTAAGAGATGAAGCTGATTATTTAACCTTACTCTAGTTCTTTGCTTTCTCTCCAGCCATTGTGATTGTCCAAGCAGACTATTTTATTTTTAATATCTCCCAGTTGTTGAGAGTGTGTTAAGACCTATCAGTGTCTCAAAAGAACGTGGGGAGGGATTTCAGTCAGCTCCTAGATTCAGCCTTATTGGAAGCTAGACCCTCAGGAAACAGCTTTTAAAATATGCAAATATATACAGTCCTTTGGGACCACAAGCATAAGCCCTGCTGGCCACCAGACCAGGTGATTTGGAGGTGTCTCCTGGCTACAGTTGCAAAAACTGGGGCCACAGAGGAATGTATATACTCCAGTCTGGCAGATACTGTCAAGCTGTTGTGAGATAGAGGGAGGACATAAATATGATGTCCCCTAGCCTGTGTTTCCTGAGAGCACCTCTGCAGGCCTCTAGAGTTGTGCCAGCCCAGAAGCCTACCCCTCAGACCAAAAATCTATAACAAGAAAATAGTCCTCTCTCACAGAAAGACAGGGTGTGTTTCAATCTGCTGTCTGTGCAGTGTCCTGGGAGTGGTAGTCTGCCAAGAACTGTCTGTCTGATTTTTACAGTCCTGTGAGACCCAGCAATGAAAGCCCCCTGGCCACAAAACCCAGGTGTTCTCTTGAGTGGCAGCCATAATACTGAGGCCCCAGACAGAAAAACCAAGGCACCAGATATGTGTAAGAGCTCCCCTGTGAGAGATGCTGGCACTCTAGAGCACAGCAGAGGGAAAGTTCAAAGATAGCATCCATCTTCCAAGGTCTCTGGAAAGGTTTACAGTCAGCCCTTAGATATGTGTTTAATTAGAAGCCTTCCCCTCAGGCTGCAGCTATAATGAAAAGCCTATAAGCTTCTTCACAGAAAGGCTGAGCTTCTGGGCCTGTTGCCTCTTGCTATGCCCAAGAGCCTTAGCTATTTAAGAATACTCTCTCCATGCATTATGGTCCTGTAAGAGCTGCGAGTGTAAACCCCACTGGCCACTAGAACCAGGCAATGTAGAGGTGTCCCCTGGCAGCAGCTGCAAAAATTGGGCACAAGACAGGGTATAAGCTCCTCTTTGGGAGATGTTGGTGAGCTGGAGCAAGGCAGAGGGAAAGTGCAAGGATTCATTAAGATCAAGTATGCCAGACCTACTAGAGAATGGACTTGAGGATATGGGGAGGGGGAAGGGTAAGCTGGGACAAAGTGAGAGAGTGGCATGGACATATATACACTACCAAACCTAAAATAGATAGCTAATGGGAAGCAGCCGCATAGCACAGGGAGATCAGCTCGGTGCTTTGTGACCACCTAGAGGGGTGGGATAGGGAGGGTGGGAGGGAGGGAGACGCAAGAGGGAAGAGATATGGGAACATATGTATATCTATAAGTGATTCACTTTGTTATAAAGCAGAAACTAACACACCATTGTAAAGCAATTATACGCCAAGAAAAAAAAAGAAAAAAAAAAAAAGAGCAAGTATGCCAGACCAAAAGCCTGACCCTCAGGCCAAAGCTCCTGGGCAAGTAAATGGGCCCCTTTCTCAGGAAGACTGGGGATATGTTTTAGTCGACTATCTGTGCCATGCTTTGGAGGTGGTAATCTGCCAAGAACTGTCTCTGATTATTACAGTCCCATTGGACCCAGGGACACAAGTGCCCCTGCCGTCCAGATCCAGATGATCAAGAGGCATTCCCAGGGCCGCAGCTACAAAAACCAGGGCACCAGACATGTGTAAAATCTCCCCTCTGGGAGATACTGGCAATGTGGAGTATTGCAGAGGGAGAGCGTGAAGATGGCACTCACCAAAGAAAAAGAAAAAGAAAAAGGCGCCTTCCAATATGGAGAAAATGGAACCCTCCTACACTGTTGATGGGAAAGTAAATTGGTGCAGCCACTATGCAGAACACTATGGAGGTTCCTTAAAAAACTAAAAATAGAACTACTATATGGCCCAGCAATCCCACTACTGGGCATATACCCTGAGAAAACCATAATTCAAAATGAGTCATGTACCACAGTTTTCATTGCAACGCTATTTACAATAGCCCGGAGATGGAAACAACCTAAGTGTCCATCGACAGCTGAATGGATAAAGAAGATGTGGCACATATATACAATGGAATATTACTCAGCCATAAAAAGAAACGAAATTGAGTTATTTGTAGTGAGGTGGATGGACATAGAGTCTGTCATACAGAGTGAAGTAAGTCAGAAAGAGGAAAAAAAATACCATATGCTAACACACATATATGGAATCTAAAAAAAAGATGGTTCTGAAGAACCTAGGGGCAGGACGGGAATAAAGATGCAGATGTAGAGAATGGACTTAAGGATACGGGGAGGGGGAAGGGTAAACTGGGACGAAGTGAGAGAGTGGCATTGACATATATACACTACCAAATGTAAAATAGATAGCTAGTGGGAAGCAGCCACATAGCACAAGAAGATGAGCTCAGTGCTTTTTGACCACCTAGAGGGGTGGGATTGGGAGGGTGGGAGGGAGATACAAGAGGGAGGAGATATGGGGATATAAGTATACATAGAGCTGATTCACTTTGTTATACAGCAGAAACTAACACAACAATGTAAAGCAATTATACTCCAATTAAGATGTTAAAAAAAAATAAAATTAAAAAAAAAAAAGGCACCCTCCAGCTTTAGCTATGTAGAGAGAGAGTGCAAAAATGGTTCCCACCAGCTCTTCTGTTCCCAGAAAGTTTCCCAACAGGACCCTGCCCCTCAGGCCTACACTTTTAAGATTGGCAAATGAATCTCTTTGTCATAAAGTCTAGGCATTTTTCAAATGGCTGCTTCTGCACTAGACCCTGGGGTGAGTGTGTGCATGAACCCTTTAAGAGCAGTTTCTCAGTTTGCTTCAGCATTTTGGGTCTTATGGCCACAATCTCTGTTGCTTTCAAAACCAGATGATTTGGGGGCTTGTCTGACAGGTGCAGATCTTAAAAGTTGGGGTGCCTGATGTGGGGTATGAACCCTTTGCTCCTCAGGGAGAAGCTGTGGGTTTGTGATTTCCCTCCTGAATGTGGGTCTTTCCAGGGGTTTATGGAAAGACCACATCTCTGCCTCTTCTACTTGCCTTTGTGTGACCCTTTTCTTGTTTGCCCGTTGGAGGAGTTTCTCAGTTGTTTTTCAGGTTTTTTCAGAGGAAATTTTTCCGTATGTAGCTGTAGGTTCAATGTCCATGGGAGGAGGTGAGTTCAAGATCGTCGTATGTCACCATTTGGGACCACCTCTCCTGCATGAGTTTTTGTGGGTTTTTTTAAGAGTTGTTATGTCAGAAAACTGGTTTACTGGCATGTCAGATTTACTTTGCCCAATATTGTTTTAATTTTTGTTTAAGGAAGACTAGAATAGTTGTTATACCTGTGCTAGAGTAGTCCTAATTTTAATGCATGGCCTTTCTGGGAAATCAGTTGAACATTCAGGATGTTCAGTAAGGTCTCTTCACTCTGGCTTGTCAGAACTTCAGCACTTCGTAGCACAGGATCACCTGCAGAAACTCTGCTCAGCTCAAAATTCACCAGTGGCTGTTGTCTACCAGACTTCACTTTTTAGCCAAATGCTCAAGGGGACTTTCATAAAGACTGTGGAGCTCTTTCTCCGCACAGCTTCCCCCACTCTGGGATCTGCATACCTGATCCTCAAATTTCTAACACCTCTGCAGTGCTAAATCCAATCACTGTATCTTCTACCAAGGGAACTGAAGATTTGTGTTTGGGTCTACTTTTCTGTGCCATAATATGGAGAAAGCCCTCAGCAGAAGGGCAGCGTAAATGTGGAGTTCACTTCATGTACTTCCCTTTCTCAAGGATCTCTGCTCTACAGTAGAGTCTCTCTATTGCCTAAAAATAATTACTTCATGTATATTGGCCAGAATATATGTATTATCTAGTTGTATAATTGTTTTAAACAGGAGTATAAGTCTAATACCTATCACTTCCTCATGGCCAGAATTCAAATTTTTTTCTACAGTGTTCTTAATTTTATCTCCAGTCCAATCTCATGAGGAAACAAATGGCTAAAAGTAATTTGTCTATATTAGTTAAATGTGTGGGCCTTGGAAATAGCATTCCTAGGCTCAAATTTTGGTGTGGCCATTTCTGAGTTGTAATACTTGGGCAAGTTACCTAATCTTTCTGTGCCTCAGTTTCTTCATTTATAAAATGTGAATAGTGATAGTTCCTAACTCGAAAGTTCTAGTGGAAGTTACACAAATTAATATATGATGGAAGAACTAAAGTGTTACAATTACCCATACCTAACATAGGCTTCTATGGCCAAATAAAAATAACACACCCAGGCAAATTGTTACTACCATGACTTTATCACACATATAACCAAGTCCTTGTATTCTGTTCCCCAAGGAGAATTTTCCAATAGGGAAGAAAATGAAATAATTGATCTTTAAGGTATTTGGTCTAGGCAACAACTTATTGGTTGGTATTTCTGTTCTCCTGACCTTCCACAATGTGGAATAAGTACACTCGAGATGATCATGGTTAAGGTAGGGAAGTGGGGATACCAACCATTGTACTGAATGTTATTTCAGCCATCTTCTACAGAACAAATAAATGCTAGAATTAAATGAAGACTTAGCTTCCATACAATACAGTTTGTGCTTTTGTTTAAGAACTGTGCATTTGTTTATCTAATCCACTTATGTTACAAATTGCCATGGGGGTTAAGCCTTTAGAAAGTAATCCTATGTGAATGCTTCTCCAACATTTAATTCTCCCTCAACCCAGATTATTTTTTTACTTCTGCAGTTCTGTAAGTCCTCCTCCACAGTCAGGACAATGTATCTCCTCGAAGGAAATTGGAATATGTCTCCATCATTTATTGGGTATCACAAACTTTTGCATCAGTTTCAAGTGGTTGCTAATGGAATCTTCACCTACGCCAGCTTCTTCCCCTTAACAAGGGAGAGAGTGACTTCTGTTTCTCTTGGACATAGGGAGATATCTTTGCTCATATACCACTGCTATGGCCATGTTACTTCTTAGAGAACCTGATGACTATAATAACTTCATACAATAAATGAGATTTTTTTCCCAGAGACCACCTTGATCAGTCTACATGAGGCTGGTGGGGAAAATAATTTTCCACCTCTTAACATGACTTTTACACTTCTATTTATAAAATAGTAATTCTATTCTGCAATGTGCCCATCTTCTAGCCAGGCTCCCACCCAGTTACACCGAGAGATAGTGCCTCTGCTTGAACCTTCCAAATGGGAGGGACCACACTCACATTGTTTCTTGCTGTGAACCTCTCATTTCCACTCTAATAGCAGGCACATGTGTTTCACTTCACCGGGCTTCACATCTCTCTTCTCCAACAGCAACCACACGCATAGAGGTCAACCCTTAATCTTCAACCTTTCCTTCTCTACTGGCTCCTTCCCATCAATATTTAACATGTTTAAGCCTTTCTCATCTAAAAAAAAAAAAAAAAAAAAAACACTAATTCTAAAATGTTATTGATGGATATGAAACACCTGTTCTTCCCCCCTTTTTGTAGCACAGCTTTTTGAAAGTTTTCTTTGTAGTCTTCAGTCACTCCACACACACTCATCAACCTACTGCCCTCTGGGTGTTGTCCCAGGTTTACTGTTCACATTGGTCTCTTCCACTCATCTTGGAAGCATTGCAGTTTCCCAAGCGTATACTATGTCTGCTTGCTCCAAGCCTTTTTACACCCTGTTCCCTTTCCAGAACACTCTTGCTGCTATTGGTCCAAATTCTTTATATAATAGAAACTGTTTTTACCAAGATCATCATTGGTAATTCCAGTGTTCCTTTTCAGTCATTTCTGTAGTGTTTGATGCTGTTGAAATACTCTCTTCCCCTAGGCCTATGAGTCTGTCCTCTTGATACTCATCCTCCCTCTGGCTATAACTGTGTTCCCTTCACAGGCCCCTCTACTTGCTCTAGTTAAATATTGGTGTTCCTTTAGCTTTGATCCTTATCCAGTTCCATGAACAATGTTATTCTCTTTCAGCTTCAACTGTCATCACCATCATGCTTTCAAATCTCTTCCCTATTTTATGTCTCTCTAAAATTTCAGAGTAATATATCCAAATGCCTCCTGGACATTTATACTTATAAGTTTACAGCCACCTCAAGCTTACCAAATCAAAAACTAAACTCCTTACTCATCCGTGGCTGCAACTTCTCATTTGTCACCTAAGTGAGTGTCACAGTCATTTTCCTGATTACCTAAATCAGAATCCTGAGTACAATCCATGACTCATTTTTATCCTTCTCCATATATAATCAATGACTAAAATCAGTCAATTCTTCATCCATTATATATTAACATTCTGTTCATGTTTCTTCATTTCCACTATTATCCCTTTAATCAAAGTTATTGTCACCTCTTAGCTAGATAATACTAGTGTAAGTACCAGTTGCTCTTTCTGCCTCATTTGGCCCTTGCAATACATAATGCTGCCTCAAAGAGCTTTCATAAGTGCCAACTTACATCTGCCATTCCCCAGCCTAAAAGCTTTCTACAGCTCTTCCCTGTGCTAAGGAAAAGTCCAAACTCCATATCACCCTAACATGATATGGATATGGCCTAATCCCTGCTTATTGTTCCAGGTTTATTTCTCACATTGGTCTCCTCCACTCGTCTTCTAAGCATCAGCCATACAGAATTTATTTCAGTTCCCTGAGCATGTATTATGCCTGCTTGCCTCCAAGCCTTCTCATGTGCTATTCCCTCTTTCTAGAAAACTCTTTTCACTATTCACCCCCATTTATCAGGCTAATCCTCCTGTAGATTTCAGATCTCTCTTTGTATGTTCCTTTTCTGTGGAAATTTTCTGTAATCCCCTGAGTGATCTGGGGTGTCCATCCCATGTATTCCTATTACACCCTGCAATTTCCCTGTAAGGGACATATATTATTTGCCTTTCCTATAAATAACAAATAATATGACTATGGCACCTGTATCTTTCTTGTTTGCCATTGTGCTCCAGTACCAGGCACAATGTATGGCATATAAATATATGTTGAAATATGAATGAATGAATATATACATTAAAAATTCTTTAGCAAAATATTTTTAAGTGCCTTCATATTCTTCACCTTGCTGGTGTTTTTGGTCTTATCATCTCCACACAGCCCACTATAGTATGTTACCCAAGCACTTATGGTTTTCCAAGGAGATTGTATTCTCTGCTACCTCTGTGCATTTGCATATCCCAATACCCCTCTCTGGAATGTCCCCACATACCCTCTTCTCCTAGATCACTCATCTGAGCCTTCAACTCTTCCACAAACCAATTTTTCCAGAATTCACTGACACATTATGCTCTGGGCTCCCAACACCTGTAGGAGCGTTTATGTATTATAATACTTTTCACTGGTGCACCAATAGGATTTTTCTCCTCCAAGCTAAAGGAAATATTTTTGTATATCTTTTTATCAAACATCTAGCAGAGAAGCTAGCAAATTACTAGCAGAAGAACTAAGTACTGCTTATTAAATGAAAGAGGGAAAGAAAAATCATAGTCACTTGTATACTCTTCTAGTAGCCTGATGAGAGCAGATAAATTTGGCCCTTAACCTAAAAATGTCTGAAAGTCAATTCTCAGGGAACATTCAATCAAATAAAAATTATATATTAGTATGTTTTACATTCCATGTTCATTAAGGGCAAATTTTGTTGAGCCATTTCTTCATAGTCAATTAAAAAAACTATATTTTAGAAATGAGTGGTAAATCATAACCCCTGAGAAGTCTTACCTGATTTGAATAAACCAAATAGCTTTGCTAACTTCATTCTCTTAATAGAAATTCTGCTACCAACTGTATTCACATTAGATGAAATGGAAGGCCAAAGGCTTCATTTATTCAACTACTCACCTGTTCCTCAGCATGAACTTGATGTTAACCAAATTTTTCAGGAAGAAAAAACTATCTTATTTTGGTTTTAATTTTTAGATATTTTAACATTTCTGCTTTTTCAAAAAATATTTTAACAACAATATTGCCCTAAAAAGAGAAGCAAAATGTATACAACAACACATGCATGAAATAAGTTTTTTATACTCTTAATATAAAAACTAAGGAGGTTAACATTCAGATAATTATTATATGAGTTCTTAGAGGAATAGCAGAGAAGTAAGGTTGTAATAACATCGAGATTTCCTTTCATGTAAAAGTCATTTACTTGTTGTTTTGCTGAAGCATTTTCTTAAGAGCTATCATGTTTTAAAATTACTACACAATCCAGTTTTAAGCTTATAATGTTACAAAATTGAAGAGAGAAAATAACGCATAAAGTGCCTGTGATATCTTTATGTGTAAGTTTGAGAATCATTAAGTAGCTGTCACTCTTTCCCAGCATCAATTACTCTGCTCTGGATTTACTTACTCCACTCTGTATAATGAGCCCCCAGAGCACGTTGCATCACAGGGGAAAGCACACATTCTTCACTTGCGGTCAGTGGGATGTAGTTAATTTGAAATCACTTAAACTATTATATCTGTCAAGTGCAGTTGTTTTATTTTCAATTCACATCAGTGTTTTAGTATGCATGTCAGTTACTGGGTCAAACTGGCAGATTAATTTAGGGGCATTCTGTTGCAATGCTCTTTATCACTACCATCAAATGCAGGCCACTGTTGAAAGTTAATACCTGCCCGTTAAAATTGATTGCCAAAGATATCACACTTAATGTAAACAATAATGTATAGATAAGAAGATGGTGCTAAATTAGAGATTATGGCTCACAGTTCCTATAGTATGGGGGCATTCAGTGATAGAAAATATTTCAGGAAAATTGGACTTCGAAAGCAACAAGATGCTGAAAGAAAACTTCAGAATGCTCTAAGAAACCTGGAAAACCTGGTGGGACTTTTTGTATTATTTTAACTTGTTATATTTGCTATAGGCAGGATTTGAAATAGTGTGTATGTGTGTAAATATATGTGTGTATATGTATATAAATATTGAGAGAGAGAATATGAAGCTATTTCAAGACAATTATTTAAAGGTGAATATTGCATTGATGTAAACAGTCTAGGTTGGACTTGGAAAAAGCAGAAGGATGCTGCAACACTAGCTTAGTCTATCCCATTAATAAATAGCCAGGAATTAATAAAAAGTAATAGCATTGAAATAAACATTTGGGGAATATACTATCACAATACCATACATACCGTATTAGTAAATAGTATTTTTACCAGATGTAGCCAGGCTTTCATCATTTTATAATACTGCTAACTAAGCATTTGAAGACCTATGACTTTCTTGGAGGTTTCATAAATAAGGTAAAGCCCTGATTAATAGTACCTGGGTCGCAAAGGTACAAAATTCAAAAAACAATAATAAAAACTGATCAGACACCAAAAAGTTTCATTTCCTCAAAAAGGAAGAACTATATACTCTGGAAACAGTTCTTTGAAGTTATACCTCTTTTATGGAAGTTGTAGGACAGCAGGAAATAGAGCATTGCCTTTATTCACTGGCACCCAGAAAACTGTAACCTTCAAATGTCTGTGTGAAACTAGAAGTCACACACACAAAAAAACAAGCACAGCTGAAGAAGACCCAGAGATGCACATATAGAAGAAACCCACATGAAACCTTCTGACCATGGCAGAAACTTCAAAAGGTCTTGCTTTGAAACACTACGTAATACTGCATCAAGCATGAGAGAGCAAAGTATTGCTGGTAGAAAGTAGTGAGATCTTTGCTATCTGGGGAGTGTGAGTCAGAATCTAACCCATTTTTATATCACTTTCTTGACACTTTAGAACCATGAGTTTTGATCCTTTACAATACACATCTTTTAAAAACTCATGTATTTCTGATCTAGTAAGTAAATCACAAGCTGCAGTACAACAAAAATGGTAGCTCTAAATTAAAACTATTAACAAAAAAAAGCTTACCTTTCTCATTAAGTTCTGAAACACATGAGTTCTACCTGTGTGTTCTTTGGGGAATATGTTTTTTATACCCTGAATTATTCGGTTAGCTAAAAGTTGGGAAAAGCAACCAAAAGTTTGCTTTTCTTGAAAGTCTTTCTAGCCAGTTTGACACTGAAGATTACATTCTAGTGACTAGTGCAAAAGTATATACTTACGGAAAACAAAAGCATTTAAAAGTAAATATCTTTCAAACTACCTTGACCCTATAGTTAATGATCAGGTTGCTAGGTTAAAAGTGGTTAATGGAAAATATCTTCATTTTGAAGTCAACACAGTTATATTTGAGAGTTCCTAACGAGTTTCTGTTCATGTGTGTTTCTGTGGAAACTAGTTATTAATCAGTAGGATAATAATTGGTATATAACATTACTAAAGGGTTTCATAGTCAGGTTTGAGAAGCACAAGATTAATCTATTAAACTGCTTTTCATGTTTGGTATGGTTTTACTGTGCTACTATGCACATATATGATCATAGGACACTCTTTTGTAGACCCCACATAAAGGATACTTTGGGGCATTATACATACACATCTAGTACTAGTGCTAAATATAAGGGTTAACTTAAGTTGTTGCATTATCTCTAGCCCAGCTATTCTCAAACAGTGTTATTCATTAGAATAACACTGAGGCTTTACATAAAAATGCCTGGAACACATCTCATATCTATTGAAGAGGAGCACTGGGGATAGGGTCTTTAGTTGTATGTTTATAAAAAGCTTTATGGATGGTTCTAAAGTGAACCCCTATTTAAGAAACACTGCTGTAAATATTTTTACTTGTTTCTCCAATTTTTATCTCCACTTATATCTCTATATCTCTTATATTTAATCATGTTGTCTTATATTTTGTAGCTCAATGGTCTTCCGTTGCAAGCCAAATGAACATAGCAATATTCTAGAAAGTCTTTTTTGATTGAAGTATAGTTGATTTACAGTGTGTTAATTTCAGCTGTACAGCAAAGTGATTCAGTGATACATATATAGACATGCTTTTTTATATTCTTTTCCATTATGGTTTATCATAGGATATTAAATATAGTTCCCTCTGCTATACAGTAGGACCTTGTTTTTATCCATTCTGTATATAATAGCTTACATCTGCTATTGAAAGATGTAGAAAAGTCTTTAGAAAGTCCTAAATGAAAGTATACAACTATTTAACAAGAATATTTGCGATATTAGATACTAAGATCATATTAATCCATGAAAGTTGCTGCTATAATAAGTAATTTAATATGAAATAAAAATAATATGGAAGAAAAATACAATTTCTCTAGTAACTAAATACCCTCCCTCCTTTAAAATCCAACTGAATGCTTATCGTCTTTTATACTCTCTTCTATTTTCACAAAGCTCTGATCACTTATCTCACTTAAATTTACTTATATATTTTAAAATTATTGCATTTGTCTACCATTTTGGAATTTAAAAAAATCACAGACCCTCATATTTAAGAAGGATCTTAGTGATCATTTACTATATCTTCCAAGCCCCTGCTGGAATATTTTCTAAAATACTTCTTAGTCTTGGCTGTATGAATCTCATTGTATATATTTTTTGTTTTGTTTTATCTCTATTAGCATTATAAGAACCACTCCTATTTCTTTTCTAGCTTTATCAGATGCAATTAATGAATGTTGTTGACTGAAAAGCAAATGAATTAGTGTTCTATAGCATTCACTGTTTTCTCTTCAGCTTTTTTTTTCCATTATCAAAATGTATTAATGGACTTTAATTTTTGAGTGCTTAACTTAAAAATAAATAATAAGATGATGAGGAAATAAGTCATGATTTTATCATCTACTTGTTAACAGCCAGGATGTTTTGTTGCCAGTGATAGCAACCCAACTCAAAGTACTTTAATCAAATATGGAAGGCATTTCTTCTTAAATGAAAAACCATGGCTAAGGCAGCCATTGGTAGGATTGTATCCAAGTGTCCAAAAAAGGCATCAGTAATCTTTCTCTCCTTCTCTGAGCCCACGTTTTCTGGGGTTGTCATTTTTCTCAGACTGGCTCTCCCCACTTACTAACAAAGATGGCCAACCAGCAGCTCTAAGCTCTAAGCTTTCTTGACCACTCCAGGTGCAAAATAAGACATCATGACCAAAATGCCCAGCAGAAATTCTGGCATTGACTTTTACTGGCTCAGCTTCAATTACAGACCAATCCCTGAGCCAATTATTATAGATGGTGTTGGTAGGATATTCTGATTGGCCAGATGATTATGCCCAGATCTGCCCCCAAATCCCATTAAGGTGATCAGTGGTTGACAGATCTTTTCTCAGTGGAAATGAGGTATACTATTACCAAAAAAAGGAAGGGGTGCTGAGTAGATGAGTCAGGAAGGGCTTTTGAAATTTCTAGCAGTTTTGACCTTTATTCTCTATGATACCTTATTTAATTAATGACATTAGACTTCATTGGTAGCAGTTAATATTTTGAAAAAAACAATTTTCACTGCTGGTTGGAAAATATAAATTGAAAAGCTCTTTATGTCAAATGGTTATGTTTTAACAGTTAATAACTTTAATCCCAAAAGACATTGAAGCTAACCATTTGATTAATAGCTAAAGTTTCATTATAAAGTAAATGTATGAATTCACTGATCATAAAAATTTCCTGCAAAAATGAATTCCAATTATTCAAGAATTAAATAGTAAAACGTCATCTTTCTGTGGCTCCCTTTATTTCTCTTAGAGACAGCACGTGAACTTCTTGTTTTTCCTAAAATAATCAATTAGGCAAAAAGAAATTTAATTAGAACCGATCATGTCAATACTACTTTAAAACAAGTACTAGAATATTGTATCTATGTATAATGAATCAAAACCAAAACCAAACGAAATATAAATACTTCCAGAAAGTTAATGTCAAAATAAATAATGCCCTTCACAGTATTCACCATGACAGATTTTACTTATTCCATTAACTTTTCCATTGTCTTAAAATATTTTGAAACTCCCTTTTGGGAAGAGCCTTCAAGACTAGTTTATAAGCCACTTGAGAAAAGCAGTTTTGTTATTTTTTTATCACATCACATATCGTATCCACAGTTAATTAAAACAACTTAAATCTACATCTCAACAGGTTTGACCTGAAATGACTCCCAGCCAATTCCTATAATCATATCTGTCCAAAAAGGTGACTTGTCATAGTGGAAGACACTCAAAGACTGGACCATATGAAGTCAGAGAGTTTCAAATAAGAAAATATTTTTCATGTCCAAAATTATCCAAAGAAGATTTTATGTAATCTTCAGAATAAGTGGATAACTTGCAAGAGGACAAAATTGAAGGGAAAGACTTCCATTTGAAGCATGTCATTACTTTAGAGTCTCTCTTAATATTTACATATTTACTGTGTGTTATGAAAATTGGCAATAAATATAGCTGTGTAGGTAAAACATACTTTATTTTTTGAGATTGAAAGACTATATTAAAGGTGAAGCCTAAAAAGAAGAGATGATATGAACTCAGGCTAGATGCCCTTACTTGTATGAGATTTTTTTAATATATAAATACATTTTAGTTATTTTTCATTAAATCTTAATTTTTATATTTTTAACTCAAAAGTATATTTTACCCCTTTACCCACCGTTACCCATCTCTAACACAATGTTTCTTTAGCTGAGAAGCAGAACAATTTCAGAATCATAACTTTCAGTGAAATCAATCAGCTGATAAAGTGGCAGGTTCGTGCCTCTGCTAAGATTACTGTACTCATGAAGCCAAGTTCACAGGTTTGATCCCTAAGTGGGCCAATTTACTCTGCTACAGGCAGTCCCTCAGACCCTGGCCTGACATCCTGCAAATGGGAGCCATCAGTCATAAGGAGAAGCTGGGGAAAAATGTAGGTGAAGTAAAGCCAATTCATCCCCACTGTAGGAAAAGAGCTCCATGTCCAAGCCAGCTGTTGGTTATGCTGTGGCATTTCTCTTGTAAATAAAAGAGGGAACTATCTTCCAAATGATAGTGAATTGGTGCAGGTCACAGTGTAAATCTGATTTCCAGAAATGTACTTTACTATCAAGTATGTCAATAATTACTAAACTAGCAATGAATTGTTGGTTTGATTAGTGTTGTACCAAGAATGGTAGGAGGTGTATGGAGACCCCAAAATAATGTATGAATTTATAATGTATTCATTACCAACTTCCACAAAAAAGATTGGCTGCTGCTCAAACAAAAGAGAAAATGTAGCTACTAGCTGAGAAATTATGATAGTAGATTGGATAAAACATACGAAAACCATCAAAGCATTATGTGTCAAAGTTTTTTTTAACTCTTTATTGAGGAAACTAGCAAGATGACAAAATAAAATTTGAGAAATTGGAATTTTTTAGTCAGTAGGAAAAAAAACGCTGAAATAAAGTACCAAATTAGATGCAAAATTAGTTAAAGTCCTATAGGGCAATAAAACCATCACAGCTTGGCAGTTTTACAGAACTGTAAAATGGCCCTATGCAGTTGTGTAAACAAAGTTATATTCCCTTAGAGCGTATTAGAAACAGCTAGGGAGTTTTAAAAAATACTGATAACTAGGTCTTACCCCAAATATTCCCATCTACTTGGAAACTAAGGCCTGAGCAGCAGGATTTTTAAAACCTCCCCCAGTGATTCTAACGTGCAATGAAGTTTGAGAACCTCTGCCCTAGAAAGTGGCATGGACTTTTACAAGGGCTTTCAACAATTTGCCCTCGAACCTTGCTATTCAAAATGTGTAGCATCGTCTAGCAGCATTGCAGAATCTGGGTTCCCCACTCCAGATGCACTGAGTCAGAATCTTCATTTTAAAAATATCACCGGGTCATTCAGGTCATTAATATTAAAGTTGGAGAAGCATTTCTTTTCTTTAATTTTTTTTAAAGATTCTTTTTTCAATGCCGACCATTTTTAAAGTCGTTATTGAATTTGTTACAATATTGCTTCTGTTTTGTTTTGGTTTTTCGGCCTGAGGCATGTGGGATCATAGCTCCCCAACCAGGGATCAAACCCGCACCCTCTCCATTGGAAGGCAAAGTCTTAACCACTGGACCACCAGGGAAGTCCCTGGAGAAGCACTTTTGTGACACGATATTGAAAGGACTTGCAATCATTTTTTTCCCCTTATTTCCAAGTTTTAGAAAAATTTTCCTAAGATAACACCAATAAGAAATTGCCAAATATTTCTAAAAAGGCCACAAACAGCACTGTAACAGTAGGAATGCTGGTGGAGAGGGGAATCAACTCTAAGCTTGAAAACCTGCTCTAGATCAGGCAATGGCCCCACTTCCCAGGATCCTCAGCCCCAGATGCAGTAGGACTGGGAGTATTTAAGATGAATGGATGGGTGTTTAAGGGCTCTTAAGGGTAAACATCATGTTCTATGTATCACCTTTACTAAGGGCTGCTGGGAACTGGGCCAGTGAGGGGTGGGGCCACCCACGTGTGCCAATCATTTTTAACAATCATGTAACAAGCACAGCATAGGAGCTATGAAGAAAAAAAGTAGAAATAGTATTTGAATACTAATTAGGGAAAAATACAAATTTTCAGTGAAAGTATTTTTTTTTATTGAAGTATAGTTGATTTACAATGCTGTGCCAATCTCTGCTATACAGCATGGTGACTCAGTTATACACATATAGACATTCTTTTTTTAATATTCTTTTCCATTTTGGTTTATCCCAGGAGATTGGATATACTTCCCTGGGCTATACAGTAGGACCTTGCTGTTTATCCATTCTAAATGTAATAATTTGCATCTACCAACCCCAAAGTCCCAGTTGATCCCTCTCCCTCCCCCTCTCCCCCTTGGCAACCGCAAGTCTGATCTCTCAAGTCTGTGAGCCTGTTTCTGTTGTATAGATAGGTTCATTTGTGCCATATTTTAGATTCCACATACAAGTGATATATGGTATTTGTCTTTCTCTTTCTGACTTAACTTCACTTAGTATGATAATCTCTAGTTGCATCCCTGTTGCTGCAAGTGGCATTATTTTTTTCTTTCTTTATGGCTAAGTAGTATTCCACTGTATATATGTACCACATCTTCTTTATCCATTCATTTGCCAATGGACATTCAGGTTGTTTCCATGTTTTGGCTATTGTGAATAGTGCTGCTATGAACATAGGGGTGCATGTATCTTTTTGAATTATGGTTTTGTCCAGGTATATGCCTAGGAGTGGGATTGCTGGATCATACAGTAATTCTATCTTTAGTTTTCTGAGGAACCTCCATACTGTTTTCCATAGTGGTTGCACCAACTTACATTCCCACCAACAGTGTGGGAGGGTTCCCTTTTCTCCACACCCTTCCCAGCATTTGTTATTTAGTGGAAGTATTTTAAACAACTTACCCAGCATCAAGTTGCTAAAATTTTGATGGTGAATGTGTCAACCCAGACTTAGTGTTAACTGCATTTTGTGAAAGATTGACAAGGGGAATTTACTGCCTTTTGAGTATGAAAATTTAGGGCATGGTTATCCGGCAACAAGACCTTTGATATGGCAATTGACACCTCAGGAAACATAAACAATGTTCTTACATGGAGCTTTCCAGAAATATTAAATGAATTTCACTTTAGCCTGAAAGAATGACAACTATACATCTTGGATTTTCAAAGTCATTGCCAATTTTCAATCTTTTAAATTCATAAATTTATTCATTAGATATTAAGTACTAGGTACTTTCCTAGGTTTACAATGGCATACTAAAAAACATGGCTCCTGCCTTCATGGAGCTAACAGTCTAGTAAGGAACAAGGATATTAAACAATGAATAAAGATTACAAATATTATTGTCATACTGAGTGAAGTAAGTCAGAGAAAGAAATATCGTCTGACATCACTTATATGGGAAATCTAAAAAAAAATGATACAAATGAACTTATTTACGAAACAGAAACAGACTTAGAGACTGAACTCATGGTTACCAAGGGGGGAAGGGTGGAGGGGAGGGATAATTAGGGAGTTTGGGATTGACATGTACACAGTGCTATATTTAAAATGGATAACCAACAAGGACCTACTGTACAGCACAGGGAAATCTACTCAATATTCAGTAACAACCTAATTGGGAAAAGAATTTGAAAAAGAATAGATACATGTATATGTATAACTGGATCACTCTGTTGTACACCTGAAACCAGCACAACATTGTTAATCAACTATTCTCCCATATAAAATAAAAAGTTAAAAATAAAAAACAAATGTTATTGTTATAACAAAGCTTGATAAGTGTACTAAAAGAACAGGGTGATTTCAATGAAAATGACATTCAATATGTAACTAAATGTGATTTATTATCTATAACTTTACAAGGCTTTATCAATAAGTTCCCAAGTCATAAAACAATTTCAATCATAAAATATATGAATTTCACAAAGGCCGCCAAATGCACTCAACTCTGCTTAACTCCTCAAATGGTAAGAAACATCCAAAAGCTCTGACAATGCTTCTCTGACATTCTTTCTTCATTATGGCAATATGGGTGGTTTTCTCTGAGCAGCTGAATGTGTGATGTGTCTTCCAAAGACCTAAAGATCACAGACTTTAGTTAGAGTGACTGAAATGACACACAGATATTGATTCAGGTACCTTAAATCCTCCCTGGAATATGAATGGAAATCATAGAATCATATGTGTATACATATATCATACTGATATATATATATACTTATATCACACTGATATATGAATAATACTATATATGTGGTGTGATATTGGAGATTATGTGTGTGTATGTATATATATCCATACACACACACACACACACACACACACACACACACAACACATATTTCCACTTCCATATATATTTAGATAATCTCCAATTTCAAAGATTCTGATTTGGTCTCATATTTTTTATTAAACCTGGTAGAGAACTACAAATATTACAAATGAAAGATTTGGAGCCTCTGTGTGATAAGATTGCCTGAAGTGTTTTCTTAGTTTTGGGCTTGTTTTGTCTTGTCTGTTTCTTCATGGCTATATAAATGTGTTTGTCCTCTCTAGCTAATATACTTGGTCTTACCATACTTAAGTTCAGCCTTGATAGTAACTATTATCTTTTGCATTATTTATTCAAAAGCCGCCTCTCCCCTTAACTCATTCATTGCTTTCATTATTCCTGGTTCCCCTGACCCCTTACCTCTAAGCATCAGCTCCTGATGCCTGTTACTTACCCTTCTGACTCTGTGATGGTCAGTTTGAAACATGCTTCTCATGTTGTAATCCTCAGAACACATAGATCTAAAACTCAAATTCTCCTTCTTCCAAAGAGCCCAGGAATAGGAAATTTGCCATATTATTTAACAATAAAAGAAATGTACACATAATTAATAAAGCACTGAGTCAAGTGGTCCTTCTACACTGTCAACTCCTGAATGATTTTTTTCCCCCAGTTTTATTGAGATACAATTGACACATAACATTGTATGAGTTTTAGGTAAACAATATGGTGATTTGATACATGTATATATAGTGAAATATATACCACAATAATTCTAGTTAATCTATCACCACACATAGTTAAAATTTTTTTCTTATGATAAGAAATTTAAGATCCACTCTCTTAGCAACTTCCAAATTATAATACAGTATTATTAACTTCAGTCATCATGCTATACATTACATCCCAGAACTTAGTAATCTTATAACTGGGAGTTTGTACCTTTTCAACACTTTCACCCACACCTGTCCCCCATCTGGCAACCACCAATGTGTTGTAAGTTTGTTTTTTTAACTCAATATATAAATGATATAAATTTGACATATAAATGCAGTATTTCTCTCAGTCCAATATATTTTACCATATTGTTGCAAGTGGCAGGATCTCCTTTTTGTTATGACAAATAATATTCCATTGTATGTATATGTGTGTGTGTATATTTTCTTTATCCATTAATCATTCAATAGACACTTAGGTTGTATCCATGTTTGGCTATTGTAAATAATGCTGCAATAAACATGCAGATATATTTTCAAGACAGTGACTTAATTTCCTTTATATGTATTCAAAGGTGATATTGCAGGATCATTGGGTAGTTCTTTTTAATTTTTTGCAGAACCTCCATACTGTTTTCCACAGTGTCTGCACCAATTTACATTTCCGGGAACAGTGCACAGGGTCCCCTTTCCTCCACAGCCTAGCCAACATTTGTTATCTCTCTTCTTTTTGATGATAACTTGTCTAACAGGCGTGAGGTGATATCTCATTTTGGTTTTGATTTGCATTTTCCTGATGATTAGTAACGTTGAATACCTTTTCATGTACCTGTAAGCTATTTGTATCTCTTTGGAAAAATGTCTATTCAGTTCTTTGGCCCATTTTTTAATGGACTGTTTGGGTGGTTTTTGCTATTGAGTTGTATTATGTTCTTTATATTGAGTTGTATATGTTCTTTATATATTTTGGACATTAACCCTTATCAGATATAATTTGCAAATATTTTCTCCTATTCTGTAGGTCACCTTTCATTTTATTGATGGTTTCTTTGGCTGTACAGAAGCTTTTTAGTTTGACATAGTCTCACTTGTTTATTTGTACTTTTATTGCTTTTGCTTTAGGTATCAAATCCAAAAAAAATCATTGCAAAAATCAATGTCAAGGAGCTTTATCCCTATGTTTTCTTCTAGAAGTGTTGTGGTTTCAGATCTTACACTCAAGTCTTTCATCCACATTGAGTTCATTTTTAAATATGCTATAAGATAGTGATCCAGTTTTCCCAACACCATTATTAGCCTGTTATTTCCTCCTCTATGTTCTTGGCTCCTTTGTCATAAATTAGTTGATCATATGTGTGGGTTCATTTCTGGGTTATCTATTATATTCCATTGATCCATGTGTCTTTTTTTTTTTTTTTTTTTTTTTTTTTTTTTTTTGGGTTTTTTCTTTTTTTTCCTTTTTCCCTTTGTGTTTTTTTTTTTTTTTTTTTTTTTTTGCATTATGCGGCTCTCTCACTGTTGTGGCCTCTCCCATTGCGGAGCACAGGCTCCGGACGCGCAGGCTCAGCGGCCATGGCTCACGGGCCTAGCCGCTCCGCGGCATGTGGGATCTTCCTGGACCAGGGCATGAACCCGTGTCCCCTGCATCGGCAGGCAGACTCTCAACCACTGCGCCACCAGGGAAGCCCCATGTGTCTTATATTAATGCCAATATCATACTGTTTTGATTACTATAGCTTTGTAATGTAGTTTGAAATCAGGAACTGTGGTACCTCTAACTTTGTTCTTCTTTCTCAATATTGCTTTGGCTATTCAGAGTCTTTTGTGGTCCCATACAAATTTTAGGATAGTATATTTTTGTGGAAAACTGCCATTGAAATTTTGATAGGGATTGCATTCAATCTGTAGATTACTTTGTGCAATATGAATATTTTAACAACAGTAATTTTTCCAATCCACGAGCACAGAACATCTTTCTATTCATTTGTGTCATCTTCAATTTCTTTCATCAATGTCTAATAGTTTTCATTGTGCAGGTCTTTCACCTTGGTGGTTAAATTTATTCCTAGATATTTTATTCTTTTTGTTGTAAGTGGATTATTTTCTTAATTTCTCTTCATTCATCATTAGTGTATAGAAATGCAGCTAATTTTGTATATATATTTTATATCCTGTAATTTACTTGAACTTGCCCATTAACAGGTTTTTTTTTTTTTTGGGGGCAGAGTCTTTAGGGTTTTCTATGTATACTATCATATTATCTACAAATAGAGACTTCTTCCTTTCCAAGTTGGATAATTTTTATTTCTTGCCTAATTGCTCTAACTAGGACTTCCAGTGCTATGTTAAATAAAAGTGACAAGGGTGAGCATCCTTTTCTTGTTTCTGATTTTAGAGCAAAGGCTTTCAGTTTTTCACTGTTGAGTATTATGTTCACTGTGGGTTTGTCATATACGGCTTTCATTATGTTGAGACATGTTCCCTTTATACCCACTTTATTGAGAATTTTTATCATGATTGGATGTTGAATTTTGTCAAATGCTTTTTGTGCATCTATTAAGATGACATATGATTTTTACCCTTCATTTTGTTAATGTGATGTACCACATTGATTGATTTGCAGATGCTGAACATTTTTGCGTACCTGAAATAAATCCCACTTGGTCATGGTGCATGATCTTTGACTGCATAGTTGAATTTCATTTGCTAATATTTTGTTCAGAATTTTTGCATTTTGTTCCTCAGAGACACTGGCCTGTATTTTATTTTCTGTAGTGGCCTTGTCTAGTTTTAGTATGGCCTCATAAAGTTTGTTTAGAAATGTCCCCTCCTCTTCCATATTTTGGAAGAGTTTGAAAGGATTCGTAATTCTTTAATTTTTTGATAGAATTTACCAGTGAAGCCATCTGGCTTAACTTTTGTTTGTTGATGGGTTTTGGATTACTGATTCCATCTCCTTACTAGTACTTGGTCTGTTCAGATTTTCTATTTCTCCATAAATTAGTCTTAATAGGTTGTATCATTTTAGGAATTTATTTTTTCTAGGTTGTCTAGTTTGGTGGCATATATCAGTCTCTTATGATCCTTATGATTTTCTGTCTGTGGTATGGTCTCCTCTTATTATAACATCTCTTTCATTTCTAATTTTATTAAAATCCTCTTTTTTCTTTGTGATTCTAGCTAAGGGTCTTTCTATTTTATTGTTTCAAAAGGCCAACTCTTAGTTTTATTGTTCTTTTCTATTGTCTCTTATTCTCTTTTTCATTTATTTCCTCTCTGATCTTTACTGTTTTCTTCATTCTACTAAATTTGAGCTTAATTAGCTTTTCTTTTCTAGCTCCTTGAGGTGTAAAGTTAGGTTGTTTGGGATCTTTCTTATTTCTTGATGTAGCTGTTTATCACTATGAACTTCCCTCTTAGAACTTCTTTTGCTGCATCCCATATAAGTTTTGGCATGTTGTATTTCTATTTTCATTTGTCTCAAGATATTTTTTTTTAATTTCTTCTTTGACACATTGGTTTTACAGTAGGAAAAATTTAATTTTCACATATATGTGAATTTTCCAGTTTTTTTCTTCTTGTAATTGATCTGGTTTTGTAACATTGTGGTTCAAAAAAATGCCTGATATGATTTCAGTCTTTTTAAATTTACTAAGGCTTGTTTTGTGGTCTAACATATGGTAAATCCTGAAGAATGTTCTAAGTGCACTTGAAAAGAATGTTTATTCTGCTATTTTGGGATGGATGTTCTGTAAATATCTTAGTGAAGTGTTTCCTTATTGATATTCTGTCTTGATGATCTAACCATTGTTGAAAATGAAGTCCTTCACTATTTTTGTATTGCTGTCTATTTCTTCCTTCATTTCTGTTAATATTTGCTTTATGTATTTAGTGTTTCTATGTTGGGTGAATGAATATTTATAAATGTTATATCCTCTTGTTAGATTGATGCCTTTATCATTGTATAATAACCTCCTTTGTCTCTTCTAACAGTCTTTGGCTTAAAGCCTGTTTTGTCTGACATAAGTATAGCTACCCCTGTTTTTCTTCAGTTTCCTTTTGCATGGAGTATATTTTTCCATCTCTTCATTTTTAATCTGTGTTTGTTCTCAAAACAGAAGTGAGTCTCCTGTAGCAGCCAATAGTTGGATTGTTCATTTATCCATTCAGCATCCTGTCTTTTGATTAAATATAAATGGACTGAATTCTTCAAAGTAATTATTGATAAGTGTGGCCTTACTATGCCTATTTATGATTGTTTTTTGGCTCTTTTACAGGTCTTTTGTTCCTCTCTTCCTCTGTGATTTGGTGATTTTTTATGGTGGTATGCTTAGATTCCCTTCTCTTTATATTTTGTGTATCAATTATAAATTTTTGCTTTGGAGTTACCATAAAGCTTGTATAAAACATCTTGTATTTATAATAGCCTATTTAAGCTGATAACAACTTATGTTTGAATGCATATTAAAGCTGTAGCTTTTTACTCTTCCCTCTCATATTTTGTTTTTGTTGTCACAGTTTACATCTTTGGTCCTGCATATTCATAAACAAATTATTGTAGTTATAGGTAGTTTTACAACCTTTGTCTTTTAACCTTCATAGTAGATTTATAAGTGATTTACCCGCCACCATTACAACATTAGAGGATTCTGATTTAACTATATATTTACCTTTACCATTAAGATTTATACTTTGATATGTTTTTCTCTTACTGATTAGTGCCCTTTTGTTTCACCTTGAAGAATTCCATTTACTATTTCTTCTAAGGCCAGTCTAGTGGCGATGAACTCCTTCACTTTTGCTTGTCTAGAAAACTCTTTGTCTTGTCTTCAAATCTGAGGGACTTTTCTGGGTAGAATATTCTTTGCTGGCAGTTTTCTTTTCTTTTACACTTTGAATATATTGGCCACTTCCTTCTGGTCTGCAAGTTTCTGAATAAAATTCTGCTGATAGTCTTACGGAGAAACCCTTGTACATAAAAAGTTGTTTTCCTCTTGCTGCTTTTAAGATTCTCTCCTTGTCTTTAGCTTTTGTTAATTTAATTATAATGTGTCTTG
This sequence comes from Monodon monoceros, assembly GCF_005190385.1. NCBI lineage: Eukaryota > Metazoa > Chordata > Mammalia > Artiodactyla > Monodontidae > Monodon > Monodon monoceros. Next base: position 116,377,061 of record NW_021703767.1, on the reverse strand, counting down.
GTGTGGTCATTTTGAGTGCATCTTATTTGGAACTTTTTGGTCTGCTTGGATCTGGATGTCTGTTTTCTTCCCCAGGTTAGGAAAGTGTTCAGCTATTATTCTTCAAATAAGGTTTCTGCCTCTTTCTCTGTCTTCCTCTTCTGGGACCCTTATAATGCAAATATGTGTCCACTTGATGATTTACCTTATACCTTCACTCTATTTCATTCTTTTTTTGGGGGGTGGGGGTCCTCTGACTGGATGAATTCCACTGCCCTGTCTTAAAGTTCATTGATCCCTTCTTCCACTTCACCTAGACTGCTGCTGAACCCCTCTATTTAATTTTTCAGTTATTATATTTTTCAGCTCGGTGATTTCTGTTTGGTACTTTCTTATGTTTTCTGTCTCTTGAAAATTTCACTTTGTTCATGCATTGTTCTGTTGACCTCAGTGAGCATCTTTATGATCATTATTTTGAACTCTATTTTATTAGGGTCTGTTTCTGGTGTTTTATCCTCTTATTTGGGGAAATATTTCTTTTTCTTTGTTTCTCTATGTTGGTTTCTGTGCATTAGATAAAACAGCCACCCTCTTAGTCTTGAAGGAGTGGTCTCATGTAGGAAATGAAGCTTATTGTTTAGCTGGGTGCTAGCTGTTGGTTGTTTCTCAAACCTCTGTGTTTGAGAAACATCTATGATTCTCTCCAAAGGCAATACACTCCTTATTTACAAAAGCCTCATCCTCTCTATCCTGCACAAAAACGATGGTAGGAACAGTGCTGTTGATCAGGAGAAAGAAGGCAGGAGCAGTGCCTTTGAGATGAATTTTTCTTAATATGAACAGAACAAAGGAGCAATAATGTGTAAGCTTTCTCAGGGAAAGTTCCCTTTAGATGATAGAAGAAATGAAGTTTCTCTGCTGTTAAATATATAAGGATTATGGTAAGAATTCAAACTATAGAAATGTTTAATTCATTCATATAATTCAAAATATCTATCTATTGCCTGACATAATGGCAGGCATTAAGCTAGATACTGGGCATAAAGTTTTGAAAGACACAATATAGTTCCTACTATTATAGATCTTATGGTCCAATGGGATGAACAGGTAGTAAACAACAATAACAATTCATTTTATTTTTTTAATTTTTATCTTATATTGGAGTATAGTTGATTTACAATGTTAGTTTCAGGTATACAGCAAAGTGATTCAGTATATATATATATATATATATATATATATATATATATATAT
>NW_021703767.1:116319897-116375728 GCF_005190385.1 Monodon monoceros | reverse complement strand
ATATATTCTTTTTCAGATTCTTTTCCCACATAGGTTTTTACAGAGTATTGAATAGAGTACCCCATGCTATGCAGGAGGTACTTGTTGATTATTTTATATACAGTACTGTGTATATGTTAATCCCAAATTCCTAATTTATCCCTTCCTGCCATCTCTCCCCTTTGGTAACCATAAGTTTCTTTTCTAAGTCTGTGAGTTTGTTTCAGTTTTGTAAATAAGTTCATTTGTATCATATTTTTAGATTCCACATATAAGTGATATCATATGATATATGTCTTCTTTGTCTAACTTCACTGATTTTTTTTTAACATCTTTATTGGAGTATAATTGCTTTACAATGTTGTGTTACCTTCTGCTTTATAACAAAGTGAATCAGTTATACATATACATATGTTCTCATATCTCTTCCCTCTTGCATCTCCCTCCTTCCCACCCTCCCTACGCCACCCCTCTAGGTGGTCACAAAGCACGGAGCTGATCTCCTTGTGCTATGCGGCTGCTTCCCACTATCTATCTATTTTAGGTTTGGTAGTGTATATATGTCCATGCCACTCTCTCACTTTATCACAGCTTACCCTTCCCCCTCCCCATCTCCTCAAGTCCATTCTCTAGTAGGTATCTGTCTTTAATCCTGTCTTACCCCTAGGTTCTTCATAACTTTTTTATTCTTACATTCCATATATATATGTTAGCATACGGTATTTGTTTTTCTCTTTCTGACTTACTTCACTCTGTATGACAGACTCTATGTCCATCCACCTCACTACAAATATCTCAATTTCATTTCTTTTTATGGCTGAGTAATATTCCATTGTATATATGTGCCACATCTTCTTTCTCCATTCATCCGATGATGGACACTTAGGTTGTTTCCATCTCCTGGCTATTGTAATAGAGCTGCAATGAACATTTTGGTACATGACTCTTTTTGAATTATGCTTTTCTCAGGATATATGCCCAGTACTGGGATTGCTGGGTCATATGGTAGTTCTACTTTCAGTTTTTTAAGGAACCTCCATACTGTTTTCCAGGTGGCTGTACCAATTCATATTCCCACCAGCAGTGCAAGAGTGTTCCCTTTTCTCCACACCCTCTCCAGCATTTATTGTTTCTAGATTTTTTGATGATGGCCACTCTGACTGGTGTGAGATGATATCTCATTTTAGTTTTGATTTGCATTTCTCTAATGATTAATGGTGTTGAGCATTCTTTCATGTGTTTCTTGGCAGTCTGTATATCTTCTTTGGAGAAATGTCTATTTAGGTCTTCTGCCCATTTTTGGATTGGGTTGTTTGTTCTGTTGTTATTCAGCTTCATGAGCTGCTTGTAAATCTTGCAGATTAATCCTTTGTCAGTTGCTTCATTTGCAAATATTTTCTCCCATTCTGAGGTTTGTCTTTTGGTCTTGTTGATGGTTTCCTTTGCTGTGCAAAAGCTTTTAAGTTTCATTAGGTCCCATTTGTTTATTTTTGTTTTTATTTCCTTTTCTCTAGGAGGTGGGTCAAAAAGGATCTTGCTGTGATTTATGTCATAGAGTGTTCTGCCTATGTTTTCCTCTAAGAGTTTGATACTGTCTGGCCTTACATTTAGGTACTTAATCCATTTTGAGTTTATTATTGTGTACGGTGTTAGGGAGTGTTCTAATTTCATACTTTTACATGTACCTGTCCAGTTTTCCCAGCACCACTTATTGAAAAGGGTGTCTTTTCTCCACTGTATATTCCTGCCTCCTTTATCAAAGATAAGGTGACCTTATGTGTGTGGGTTTATCTCTGGGCTTTCTACCCTGTTCCATTGATCTATATTTCTGCTTTTGTGCCAGTGCCATACTGTCTTGATTACTGTAGCTTTGTAGTATAGTCTGAAGTCAGGGAGCCTGGTTCCTCCAGCTCCATTTTTCATTCTCAAGAATGCTTTGGCTATTCGGGGTCTTTTGTGTTTTCATACAAATTGTGAAATTTTTTGTTCTAGTTCTGTGAGAAATGCCAATGGTAATTTGATAGGGATTGCATTGAATCTGTAGATTGCTTTGGGTAGTAGAGTCATTTTTAAAATATTGATTCTTCCAATCCAAGAACATGGTATATCTCTCCATCTATTTGTATCATCTTTAATTTCTTTCATCAGTGTCTTATAATTTTCTGCATACAGGTCTTTTGTCTCCTTAGGTAGGTTTATTCCGAGATATTTTATTCTTTTTGTTGCAATGGTAAATGGGAGTGTTTTCTTGATTTCACTTTCAGATTTTTCATCATTAGTGTATAGGAATGCCAGAGATTTCTGTACATGAATTTTGTATCCTGCTACTTTACCAAATTCATTGAATAGCTCTAGTAATTTTCTGGTAGCATCTTTAGGATTCTCTATGTATAGTATCATGTCATCTGCAAACAGTGACAGCTTTACTTCTTCTTTTCCGATTTGGATTCATTTAATTTTTCCTTCTTTGATTGCTGTGGCTAAAACTTACAAAACTATGTTGAATAGTAATGGTGAGAGTGGGCAACCTTGTCTTGTTCCTGATCTTAGTGGAAATGCTTTCAGTTTTTCACCACAGAGAATGATGTTGGCTGTGGGTTTGTCATATATGGCCTTTATTATGTTGAGGAAAGTCCCCTCTATGCCTACTTTCTGCAGTGTTTTTATCATAAATGGGTGTTGAATTTTGTCGAAAGCTTTCTCTGCATCTATTGAGATGATCATATGGTTTTTCTCCTTCAATTTGTTAATATGGTTTATCACGTTGATTTATTTACGTATATTGAAGAATCCTTGCATTCCTGGAATAAACCCCACTTGATCATGGTGTATGATCCTTTTAATATGTTGTTGGATTCTGTTTTCTAGTATTTTGTTGAGGATTTTTGCATCTATGTTCATCAGTGATATTGGCCTGTAGTTTTCTTTCTTTCTGACATCTTTCTCTTGTTTTGGTATCAGGGTGATGGTGGCCTCGTAGAATGAGTTTGGGAGTGTTCCTCCCTCTGCTATATGTTGGAAGAGTTTGAGAAGGATAGGTGTTAACTCTTCTCTAAATGTTTGATAGAATTTGCCTGTGAAGCCATCTGGTCCTGGGCTTTTGTTTGTTGGAAGATTTTTAATCACAGTTTCAATTTCAGTGCTTGTGATTGGTCTGTTCATATTTTCTATTTCTTCCAGGTTTAGTCTCGGCAGGTTGTGCATTTCAAAGCATTTGTCCATTTTTTCCAGGTTGTCCATTTTATTGGCATAGAGTTGCTTGTAGTAATCTCTCATGACCCTTTGTATTTCTACAGTGTCAGCTGTTACTTCTCCTTTTTCATTTCTAATTCTATTGATTTGAGTCTTCTCCCTTTTTTTCTTGATGAGTCTGGCTAATGGTTTATCAATTTTATCTTCTCAAAGAACCAGTTTTAGTTTTTTTGATCTTTGCTATTGTTTCCTTCATTTCTTTTTCATTTATTTCTGATCTGATCTTTATGGTTTCTTTCGCACTGCTAACCTTGGGGTTTTTTGTTCTTCTTTCTCTAATTGCTTTAGGTGCAAGGTTAGGTTGTTTATTTGAGATGTTTCCTGTTTCTTAAGGTAGGATTGTATTGCTATAAACTTCCTTCTTAGAACTGCTTTTGCTGCATCCCATAGGTTTTGGGTCGTTGTGTCTTCATTGTCACTTGTTTCTAGGTATTTTTTTATTTCCTCTTTGACTTCTTCAGTGAACACTTGGTTATTAAGTAGTGTATTGTTTAGCCTCCATGTGTTTGTATTTTTTACAGATCATTTCCTGTAATTGATATCTAGTCTCATAGCATTGTGTTCGGAAAATATACTTGATACGATTTCAGTTTTCTTAAAATTACCAAGGCTTGATTTGTGACCCAAGATATGATCTATCCTGGAAAATGTTCCATGAGCACTTGAGAAAAATGTGTATTCTGTTGATTTTGGATGGAATGTCCTATAAATATCAATTAAGTCCATGTTTTTTAATGTGTCATTTAAGGCTTGTGCTTCCTTATTTATTTTCATTTTGGATGATCTGTCCATTGATGAAAGTGGGGTGTTCAAGTCCCCTACTATGATTGTGTAACTGTCAATTTCCCCTTTTATGGCTGTTAATATTTTCCTTATGTATTGCGGTACTCCTCTGTCGGGTGCATAAATATTTACAATTGTTATATCTTCTTCATGGATCCATCCCTTGATCATTATGTAGTGTCCTTCTTTGTCTCTTGTAATAGTCCTTATTTTAAAGTCTATTTTGTCTGATATGAGAATTGCTACTCCAGCTTTCTTTTGGTTTCCATTTGCATGGAATATCTTTTTCCATCCCCTTATTTTCAGTCTGTATGTGTCCCTAGGTCTGAAGTGGGTCTCTTGTAGACAGCATATATATGAGTCTTGTTTTTGTATCCATTCAGCCAGTCTGTGTCTTTTCGTGGGAGCTTTTAATCCATTTACATTTAAGGTAGTTATCGATATGTATGTTCCTATTCCCATTTTCTTAATTGTTTTGGGTTTGTTATTGTAGGTCTTTTCCTTCTCTTGTGTTTCTTGCCTAGAGAAGTTCCTTTAGCATTTGTTGTAAAGCTGGTTTGGTGGTGCTGAACTCTCTTCTCAGCTTTTGCTTGGGTGTAAAGATTTTAATTTCTCCATCAAATCTGAATGAGATCCTTGCTGGGTAGAGTAATCTTGGTTGTAGGTTTTTCTCCTTCTTCACTTTAAATATGTCATGCCACTCCCTTCTGGCTTGCAGAGTTTCTGCTGAAAGATCAGCTGTTAACCTTACAGGGATTCCCTTGTGTGTTATTTGTTGTTTTTGCCTTGCTGCTTTTAATATGTTTTCTTTGTATTTAATTTTTGATAGTTTGATTAATATGTGTCTTGGCGTGTTTCTCCTTGGATTTATCCTGTATGGGACTTTCTCTGCTTCCTGGACTTGATTAACTATTTCCTTCCTATATTAGGGAATTTTTCAACTATAATCTCTTCAAATATTTTCTCAGTCCCTTTCTTTTACTCTTCTTCTTCTGGGACCCCTATAATTCGAATGTTGGTGTGTTTAATGTTGTCCCAGAAGTCTCTGAGACTGTCCTCAGTTCTTTTCATTCTTTTTTCTTTATTCTGCTCTGTAGTAGTTATTTCCACTATTTTATCTTCCAGGTCGCTTATCCGTTTTTCTGCCTCAGTTATTCTGCTATTGATCCCTTCTAGATTATTTTTAATTTCATTTATTGTTTTGTTCATTGTTACTTGTTTCCTCTTTAGTTCTTCTAGGTCCTTGTTAAATGTTTCTTGCATTTTCTCTGTTCTATTTCCAAGATTTTGGATCATCTTTACTATCATTATTCTGAATTCTTTTTCAGGTAGACTGCCTATTTCCTCTTCATGTGTTAGGTCTGGTGGGTTTTTATCTTGCTCCTTCATTTGCTGTGTTGTTCTGTCTTCTCATTTTGCTTATCTTACTGTGTTTGGGGGTCTCCTTTTTGCAGGCTGCAGTTCCTGTTGTGTTTGGTGTCTGTCCCCAGTGGCTAAAGTTGGTTCACTGGGTTGTGTAGGCTTCCTGGTGGAGGGGACTAGTGCCTGTGTTCTGGTGGATGAGACTGGATCTTGTCTTTCTGGTGGGCAGGTCCACGTCTGGTGGTGTGTTTTGGGTTGTCTGTGGACTTATTATGATTTTAGGCAGCCTCTCTGCTAATGGGTGTGGTTGTGTTCCTGTCTTGGTAGTTGTTTGGCCTTGGGTGTCCAGCACTGTAGCTTGCTGGTCGTTGAGTGAAGCTGGGTCTTGGTGTTGAGATGGAGATCTCTGGGAGATTTTCGCTGTTTGATATTATGTGGAGCTGGGAGTTCGCTTGTGGACCAGTGTCCTGAAGTTGGCTCTCCCACCTCAGAGGCACAGCACTGACTACTGGCTGGAGCACCAAGAGCCTTTCATCCACATGGCTCAGAATAAAAGGGAGAAAAGATAGATAGAAAGAAAGAGGATAAAATATAATAAAATAAAGTAAGATAAAATAAAATAAAGTTATTTTAAAAAATTAAGAAAAAAAAAATTTTTTAAGTAAAAAAACAACAAAAAAACAGATGGACAGAACCCTAGGACAAATGGTAAAAGTAAAGCTATACAGACAAAATCTCACACAGAAGCATACACATACACACTCACAAAAAGAGGACAAGGGGAAAAAATAATATATCTTGCTTCCAAAGTCCACCTCCTCAATTTGGGATGATTCACTGTCTATTCAGGTATTCCACAGATGCAGGTACATCAAGTTGATTGTGGAGATTTAATCCGCTGCTCCTGAGGCTGCTGGGAGGGATTTCCCTTTTGCTTCTTTGTTCCCACATCTCCCAGGGTTCAGCTTTGGATTTGGACCGGCCTCTGCTTGTAGGTCGCCTGAGAGCATCTGTTCTTTGCTCAGACAGGACAGGGTTAAAGGAGCAGCTGAATCGGGGGCTCTGGCTCACTCAGGCTGGGGGGAGGGAGGGGTGCGGATGCGGGGTGAGCCTGCAGTGACAGAGGCCAGCGTGACGTTGCAGCAGCCTGAGGCGCACCATGCGTTCTCCCGGGAAAGTTGTCCCTGGATCATGGGACCCTGGCAGTGGCAGGCTGCACAGGCTCCTGGGAGGGGTGTGTGGATAGTGACCTGTGCTTGCACACAGGGTTCCTGGTGGCAGCAGCAGCAGCCTTAGCATCTCATGCCCGTCTTTGGGGTCCACGCTGATAGCCGTGGCTCGCGCCCGTCTCTGGAGCTCCTTTAAGCAGCCCTCATAATTCCCTCTCCTCACACACCAGGAAACAAAGAGGCAAGAAAAAGTTTCTTGCCTCTTTAACAGGTCCAGACTTTTTCGGACTCCCTCCCTGCTAGCCGTGGTGCACTAACCCCTTCAGGCTGTGTTCACGCCGCCAACCCCAGTCCTCTCCCTGAGATCAGACCGAAGCCTGAGCCTCAGTTCCCAGCCCCCACCCGCCCTGGCGGTTGAGCCGACAAGCCTCTCTCAGGCTGGTGAGTGCTGATTGGCACCAATCCTCTGTGCGGAATCTCTCCGCTTTGCCCTCCGCACCCCTGTGGCTGCGCTCTCCTCCGTGGCTCCGAAGCTTCCCCCCTGCACCACCCGCATTCTCTGCCCGTGAAGGGACTTCCTAGTGTGTGGAAACCTTTCCTCCTTCACAGCTCCCTCCCAGTGGCGCAGGTACTGTCCCTATTCTTTTGTCTCTGTTTTTTCTTTTTTCTTTTGCCCTACCCAGGTACGTAGGGAGTTTATTGCCTTTTGAGAGGTCTGAGGTCTTCTGCCAGCTTTCAGTGGGTGTTCTCCACGTGTAGATGTATTTCTGATGTATCTGTGGGGAGGAAGGTGATCTCTGCGTCTTACTCTTCCGCCATCTTCCCAAAACCCTCTGACGTCACTTATTATGATAATTTCTAGGTCCATCAATTTTGTTGCAAATGGCATTATTTCATTCTTTTTTATGACTGAGCAATATTCCATTGTATATTTGTACCTCATCTTCTTTACCCATTCATCTGTCAGTGGGCATTTAGGTTGCGTCCATGTCCTGGCTATTGTAAAGAGAGCTGCAATGAACATTTTGGTACATGACTCTTTTTGAGTTATGGTTTTTCTCTGGATATATGCCCAGGAGTGGGATTGCTGGATCATATGGTAGATCTATTTTTAGTTTTTTAAGGAACCTCCATACTGTTCTCCATAGTGGCTGTACCAATTTACATTCCCACCAACAGTGTAGGAGGGTTCCCTTTTCTCCTAACCCTGCCCAGGATTTATTGTTTGTAGACTTTTTGATGATGGCTGTTCTGACCAGTGTGAGGTAATACCTCATTGTAGTTTTGATTTGCATTTCTCTAATAATTCATGATGTTGACCACCTTTTCATGTGCCTTTTGGCCTTCTGTATGTCTTCCATGGAGAAATGGCTATGTAGGTCTTCTTCCCATTTTTTGATTGCATTGTTTGTTTTTTTGATATTTAGTTGTGTAAGCTGTTTGTATATTTTCGAGTGTACTCCCTTGTTGGTCCCTTCATTTGGAAATATTTTCTCCCATTCTGTGGGTTGTCTTTTCATTTTGTTTATGTTTAAATTCTGTGAAGGACTTCCCTGGTGGCACAGTTGTTAAGAATCTGTCTGCCAATGCAGGGGACATGGGTTCGATCCCTGGTCCGGGAAGATTTCACATGCCGCAGAGCAAATAAGCCCATGCACCACAACTACTGAGCCTGTGCTCTAGAGCCCATGAGCCACAACTACTGAGCCTGCGTGTCACAGCTACTGAAACCTGTGTGCCTAGAGCCTGCGCTCCAAAACAAGAGAAGCCACTGCAGTGAGAAGCCCATGCACTAACAAAGAGTAGCCCCCACTCGCTGTAGCAACGAAGACCCAACACAGCCAATAAATAAATAAATGTTCCTTTTTAAAAAAAAGCTGTGCAAAAGCTTTTAAATGTACTCAGGTCCCATCTGGGTTTTTTTTGGTTTTGGGGTTTTTTTTTCTGGCTTTGCTTTCTTCATGAGCCTTTATTGGGTGTTCTGTGGGCAAGGGAGAGGTACAGCCTCATAGAAATGAGGAGAGGGCGTGTCTCAGGATGAATGAACTGCTGGACTTCGTGATCCTCTTGGAATAAGTCACATCTTTACATAGCTGCTGGGGGCTCCTCTCTGGGTCTCTACAGGTTGATTCGTCTTCCCACTTCAAGGAATCCTCTTGGCCTTGGCTGCCCAGAGGAGCCTGGGCCAGGTGGGACTCCAACTGCAGAGATAGGGTGAATGGGCCTGGGGCTGGAGGAAGATTTGGGAGCCAGAGGCCGCTTGGGGGTGGGGGGCCGGGGGAAAGAGATCGAATAGAAGCTTTAGCCCTTCTGATTCTTGCTGGAGATGTCCAGCACCTTCCCCTACACAGGCCATGCCTCACTCTTCCTTGGGGCCCTCTGGGGCTAGTACAGGGCATTGCTGTAGAATGGATTCCCTGTGTCTCTATTCCGGCAACGGCAGCAGCCCCAGATGCAGGTGCCTAGAGCGAAAGCGGCCACGGCCACGCCCCCAGTCACCAGCAGTCTGAAGGAGAGCCCTGGGGAGGCAGTGGTGGGTTTTCCCATTTGTTTTTTGTTTTGTTTTTATTTTCATTACTCTAGCAGGTGGATTCAAAATGATGTTGCTGCGATTTATGTTAAACACAGTTCTGCCTATGTTTTCCTCTAAGAGTTTTATAGTATCTGGTCTTACTTTTAAATCTTTAATCCATTTTTGAGTTTATTTTGTGCATGGTGTTAAAGAATGTTCTAATTTCATTCTCGTACATGTAGCTGTCCAGCTTTCCCAGCACCAATTATTAAAGAGACTGTCTATTTTCCATTGTATATGTAGAACAAAAAAATCCAAGATTTTTTTGTTCTACATCTGCAAAAAGTGCCATTGGTAATTTGACAGATATTGCATTGAATCTGTAGATTGCCTTGGGTAGTATAATCGTTTTGACAGCATTGATTCTTTCAATCCATTTGTGTCTTCAATTTCTTTCATCAGCGTCTTGTAGTTTTCAGAGTACAGTTCTTCTGCCTCCTTAGGTGGGTTTATTCCTAGGTATTTTACTCTTTTTGATGAGATAGTAAATGGGATTGTTTTCTTAATCTCTCTTTCTTATCTTCTGGTGTTAGTGTATGAAAATGCAAGAGATTTCTGTGTATTAATTTTGTATCCTGCAACTTTACCAGATTCATTGATGAGCTCTAGTAGTTTTTTGTAGCGTGTTTAGGATTTTCTGTGTATAATATCATGTCACCTGCAAACAGTGACAGTTTTACTTCTTCTTTTCCAATTGGATCCCTTTTCTTTTTCTTCTCTGATTGCTGTGTCTAGAACTTAAAACTATGCTGAATAAAAGTGGTGGGAGTGGACATTCTTGTCTTGTTCCTGATCTTAGAGGAAATGCTTTCAGCTTTTCACTATTGAGTATGATGTTAGCTGAAGGGTTGTCATATATGGCCTTTATTTGTTGAGGTGGACTCCCCCTATGCCCACTTTCTGGATAGTTTTTATCATAAATGGGTGTTGAATTTTTTCAGAAGCTTTTTCTGCATCTATTGAGATGATCATATGGTTTTTATTCTTCAATTTGTTGATGTGGTGTATCACACTGATTGATTTGTGGATATTGAAAAATCCTTGCATCCCTGGGATAAATCCCACTTGATCATGGTATATGATCCTGTTAATGTATTGTTGAATTTGGTTTGCTATTATTTTGTTGAAGATTTTTGCATCTGTGTTCATTAGTGATATTAGACAGTACTTTTCTTTTTTTGTGGTATCTTTATCTGGTTTTGGTATCAGGGTAATAGTAGCCTCATAGAATGAGTTTGAGAGTGCTCCTTCCTCTGCAATTTTTTGGAAATAGTTTCAGAAGGTTAGGTATTAACTCTTCTCTAAATGTTTGATAGAATTCGCCTGTGAAGCCCTCTGGTCCCTGACTTTTGTTTGTTGGGAGTTTTTTAATCACAGATTCATTTTCAATACTTGTGACTGGTCTGTTCATATTTTCTATTTCTTCCTGGTTCAGTCTTGGGAGATTGTACCTTTCTAAGAATTTGTCCATTTCTTCTAGGTTGTCCATTTTATTGGCATATAGTTGCCTGTAATAGTCTCTTATGGTCCGATGTATTTCTATGATGTCAGATGTAACTTCTACTTTCTCATTTCTATTTTTATTGATATGAAACCTCTCCCTTTTTTTCTTAAAGAGTCTGGCTACAGGTTTATCAATTTTGTTTATTTTTTCAAAGAACCAGCTGTTAGTTTCATTGATCTTTTCTAGTGTTTTCTTCATCTCTGTTTCATTTATTTCTGCTCTGATCTTTATGATTTCTTTCCTTCTGCTAACTCTGGGTTTTTCTTGTTCTTTTTCTAGTTGCTTTAAGTGTAAGGTTAGGTTGTTTGTCTGCGATTTACTCTTAGAACTGCTTTTGCTGCATCCCATAGGTTTTGGATCATTGTGTATTTGTTTTCATTTGTCTCTAGGTATTTTTTGATTACCTCTTTGATTTCTTCAGTGATCCATTGGTTGTTTAGTAGCATATTGTTTAGCCTGTTAACTGCATGTTTGCATTTTTTACAGTTTTTTTTTTCTTGTAGTTGATTTCTAATCTCAAGCATTGTGTTTGTTTGGAAAACATGCTTGATATGATTTCAATTTTCTTAAATTTACCAAGTCTTCCATTGTGGCCCAGTGTGTGATCTATCTTGGAGAATATTCCATGTGCACTTGAATATGTATTCTGCTGCTTTTGGATGGAATGCTCTATAAATACCAATTAAGTCCATCTGATAATGTAGCATTTAAGGCCTGTGTTTCCTTATTGATTTTCTGTCTAGGTGATCTGTCCATTGATGTAAGTGGGGTGTTAAAGTCCCTCACTATTATTGCGTTACTGTCAATTTTTCCTTTTATGGCTGTAAGCATTTGCCTTATATATTGAAGTGTTCCTGTATTGGGTGCATATATATTTACAATTGTTTTATCTTCTTCTTGGATTGATCCATTGATCATTATGTAGTGTCCTTCTTTGTCTCTTGTACAGTCCTTATTTTAAAGTCTATTTTGTCTGATATGAGTATTGCTACTCCAGCTTTCTTTTGATTTCCATTTGCATGGAATACGTTTTTCCATCCCCTCACTTTCAGTCTGTATGTGTCCCTAGGTCTGAAGTGGGTCTCTTGTAGGCAGAATATATATGGGTCTTGTTTTTGTATCTAGTCAGCCATTCTATGTCTTCTGGTTGGAGCATTTAATTCATTTACATTCAAAGTAATTACTGATATATATATGTTTGTATTGCCATTTTGTTAATTGTTTTGGATTTGTTTTTGCAGGTCTTTTTTCTTCTCTTCCTGTTTTGTGCTCTTGTGATTTGATGACTATCTTTATTGTTGTGTTTGCATTCCTTTTTCTTTTTTGTGTGTATATCTATTGTATGTTTTTGGTTTGCCTTTACAATGAGGACTTGATATGACAGCCTATATATACACAAGATTGTTTTAAGTTGCTGGTCTCCTAATTTCAAATGCATTTCCAATATTCTGCATTTGTTCTCTCTTCTTCTCATGATTGCTTGTTTTGATGTCATATTTATGTGTGGATAATTTCCTACCTTTACTGTATGTTTGCCTTTACTGGTGAGCTTTCCCATTTTTAATTTTCTTGTTTCTAGTTGTGGCCTTTTCTTTTCCAAATAGAGAATTTCCTTTAGAATTTGTTGTAACACTGATTTAGTGGTGCTGAATTCTCTTAGCTTTTGCTTGTCTGTAAAGTGTTTGATTTCTCCATTGAATCTGAATGAGAGCCTTACTGGGTATAGTATTCTTGGTTGTAGGTTTTTTTCCTTTCATCACTTTTAATATATTATGCCACTCCCTTTGGCCTGTAGAGTTTCTGCTGACAAACTGGCTGATAACCTTATGGGGATTCCCTTATATGTTATTTGTTGCTTTTAATATTTTCTCTTTGTCTTTAGTTTTTGTTAATTCCATTAGTATGTGTCTCAGTGTGTTCCTCTGGGTTTATCCTGTATGGGACTCTCTGCACTTCCTGGACTTGGGTGAGTTTACTTTCCCATGTTAGGGAATTTTTCAGCTATTATCTCTTCAAATATTTTCTCAGATCCTTTCTCTCTCTCTTCTCCTTCTGGGACCCCTATAATGTGAATGTTGATGCATTTGACATTGTCCTAGAAGCCTCTTAAACTATCCTCATTTCTTTTCATTCTTTTTTCTGTTCCATGGCAGTGATTTCCACCTCTCTGTCTTCCAGCTCACTTATTCATTCTTCTGCCTCATTTATTCTGCTATTAATTCCTTCTAGTGTATTTTTCATTTCAGTTACTGTATTGTTCGACTCTGTTTGTTCTTTATATCTTACAGCTTTTATTTCTTGTATTTTCTTGGTCTGTGCCTCCATTCTTTTTCTGAGATCATGGATCATCTTTACTATCATTTCTCTGAATTATTTTTTGGGTAGATTGCCTATCTCCACTTCACTTAGTTGTTCTCCTGGGGTTTTATCTTGTTCCTTTGTCTGGAACATAATCCTCTACCATCTCATTTGTCTAACTAACTTTCTGTTTTTTTGGTCCCACAGCCTGCAGCACTGTAGTTCCTCTTGCTTCTGGTGTCTGCCCCCTAGTGAGTGAGGCTGGTCTAAGAGCCTTGTGCATGCTTCTTGGTGGGAGGGACTAGTGCCTACACACTGTTGGTTGGAGCTGGGTCTTGTCCCTCTGGTCGGCAGGGCCATGTCAAGGGGTGTGTTTAGAGGTGGCTGTGAAGTCAGGAAGACTTTTGACAGCCTGTCTGCTGATGGGTGGGGCTTGTGTTCCCACCCTGTTGGTTTTTTTGCCTGAAGCATCCCAGCATTGGAACCTAAGGGCTGTTGGGTGGGGCCAGGTCTTGGCATCAAAATGGCAGCCTCCAGGACAGCTCACACCAGTGAATACTCCCCCAGTACCTACACCACCAGTGTCATTGTCCCTGTAGTGAGCCAAAGCTGCCCCCAACACCAGGAGACCCTCCAAGAAAAGCAGGTAGGTCTGGCACAGGCTCCTATGAAGTCACTGCTTTTTCCCCTGGCCCCCAGTGCCCACAAGACCCTGCATGCACCCTTCAAGAATAGGGATCCATTTCCCCCCATCCCATGGAGCTCCTGCAACCAAGCCTTTCTGGGCTTCAAAGCCAGATGCTCTGGGGCCTCCTCCTCTTGATACCAGACCCCCAGGCTGGAAAGCCTGATGTGGGGCTCAGAGGTCTCACTCCTGTGGGAGAACCTCTGATATATAATTATTTTCCAGTTTGTGGGTCACCCACCTAGAGGGTATGGGACTTGGTTGTATCGCGAATGCACCCCCCCCTACCTTTTCACTGTGGCTTCTTCTTTGTCTTTGGAAGTAAAATATCTTTTTTGGTAGGTTCCAGTCCTTTTTGTCAGTGGTTGTTGAGCAGTTAGTTAGTTAGTTATTTGTGATTTTGGTGATTTCATGAGAGGAGGTGAGCTCAGGTCCTTCTTCTCTGCCATCTTGTCCTGGAATCTTGAATGCATTTTTATAAATCAATGTAAATTATCTGGCAATGATCTTTTGGTTTATGTTATCAAATCCCCTGTTTTCTCCAAGTAAATGTCTTTCATACTCTGAAAATATGAGTTTGCTAAAAGTCTTAAATGGGCAAATCCATTTATGGAGTCAAGCTCAAAAAGTGAGTTAGGGGGATACACCACAATTAGAGCAAAATTGCATGTACTCTTTCTAAACAAATCTCAGTATGGGTTTTTTTCAGTTTAAAAACATCTGTGACAAAGAGGAAGTTTGCTTTAAAAAAAAAAAACCTGGCAAATCTTTCCATATTTAAATCTTTCCATATTTGAAGGACCTAAATTTTCTTTATCATTTGAAGAAAGATTACTATTACTCATTTGTGAGGAATATATGAAGTATTAAGGAAATAGTCATTGGGTATCTCTTAAATGGAAATCAAATAATTTGGCAGGAGGAGGACAGAGGCATTATGAGATGGTGAGGGAAGAAGGAAAAAATCCCAAATCCATTCCTGGCCCTGCCTTAATTTCTCCTGAGTCCCCACCAAGTGTATCCCCAAACTCATCCAAGTTGCTTCCAGTACAACACCTGCCCACTAGGGAACACTTTTATTTCATCTATAAAAAGAGTAAGGAAATGCCTAATTCTTCTACTTTAGCATTACTACAGGTAGTTCAGAAATTCAAAATTAATACATAAAAAAACGAAAAGTTAAGTCATAAGGTAAATAAAGGTGAAAAAACAGAGAACGTGTTAACTTGTAAAATGCAAAGCTCAGTGTTGGCACGTAAAAAACAATCAGTAATTGTTAAAATGGGTGGTGTGAAAAGATACCACCCAAATGTTTAATCTGTATGTCTGCATTAGTGAATTGCACCATTCTCCACCTTGATGCTCAAGACATAAATGGGGGGGGCATCCTAGATTCTATTCTCTCCCTCATTTTCTATTACTGAATTACTTTCTCCTACACACTGCTCATCAGTTAGTTAGGCACTGTTTAAGTCTCTCTGAAACTATCCTTTCTTCTCCATTTCCACTGTTATTTCTGTGTGTGTGCATGTGTGTATATGAATGTTTCAAGCTCCCATCATGTCTTATCTAACCTAAAGCAATAGCTTGCTTCCAGTCTCATTTTCCTCATCCTACTCACTCCTCTTGCTGGTATATTGCCAGAGTGAACTTTCTCAAGGGCAATTCTGATCTTGTTACTCTCACACTGAAATTCTTCAGGAGTCCCTTTACAGCTTTAAGGTTAAAGTAAACAAGTTTTTAACCTGCCTTCAAGGCCCTTCGCAATGTTTGTTTGTCCTTTCTAGCTCTCCAGCATTTCCCAATTCACTACTCATTTATATTTATATTGGGGGAGTTTTAATAGAAGCCTGTGCAGAGTATGGGAAGAGTACACAGAAGATGGTCAGGAGGCTTCATAGAGGAAGTTCCCAGGGGTGAGGGGGGATTAGATGCTTCCCAAACAGGTGATGGGAAGGAACAGAAGATGCTTATGCATATGAGCAGGGATAGATGCACAAGGCTTGGTGAGACCAGGACATGGTTCAGTAGAGTGAGGTTTACAATACAATGTGTTGGTCATGGGAGGGGAAATCCCTGAAGTAAGGAAAGAGGTTCAAGGGTAAAATCCCAGAAATCTTTGTAACCCAAGGTAACGAATTTGAATTTTAAATATGGAGAGGTCATCAACATTCTACTAAAAATACTGCAGGCTGGTTAAGAGGAGAGAGAGAAAAAGAACAAGAGTTAGCAAAGTCTTCTCTGAAAATAAGTCACTTCATGGTTGATCACAATTATATTAAGGTTGTTAATTTAAAAAATCATGACATTCAGACAATGGAATATTATTCAGTGCTAAAAAGAAATGATCTATCAAGCCATGAAAAGACATGGAGGAACCTTAAAGTCATAATTACTAAGTGAAAGAAGCCAATCTGAAAAGGCTACATACTGTATGATTCCAACTGTATGACATTCTGAAAAAGGCCAAACTATGGAGACAGTAAAAAGACCAGTGGTCTTTGGTGGGATGAGGGGAAGGAACGAACAGGTGAAGTACAGAGGATTTTTAGGGTAGTGAAAATTCTATGGTATTAAAATGATGGATACATGTCATTATATATTTGTCCAAACCCATAGGGTGTACACCAAGAGTGAACCCTAAGGTAAACTATGGGCTTTGGGTAATTAGGATGTGTTAATGTAGATTCATCAATTATAACTAAGGTACCACTCTCGTGAGTGATATTTATAATGGGGGAGGCTATGCATGTGTGGGGACAGGAGGTATATGGGAAATCTCCGTACCTACTTTTCAACATTTTTGTGAACCTAAAACTTCATTAAAAAATAATGTCTTTAAAAATAAGAGCACTACAAGAAATTATCACAGTTACCAAAGTGATGTTTCAAAAACATAAGTCAGATCACGTTGCTTCCTTATTTAAAAGCCTCCATGGCTTCTTAGGGCATTTGGAAGAAAACTGAGAATTCTAACCTTGCCTTCAGACGCCCTAAATGATCTGGCCCCAGACTTCCCGCTCCAACAGTGTGTCCTCCCCTCTCCACCATGCTCATTATGACATATCAGTCACGGTGACATCTCTTCTGTTTCTCAGCAATGCCCACATCAGTCCTTCTGTAGGGACTCTGCACTTGTTCCTCCCCCACCCTACCCCAGAGTTCTCATTATCATGATTTTTGCATCCAGGCTCCTGTTTATCATTTGGATTTTCAGCTCAGTCGGCATCCCCTCATAATTATCTTAATTCTATGTGTGCTTATTCATTAGCTGTCTCTCACGCTTGAATATAAATTCCTGTTGAAGGGAGACCTTTTCTGCTTTCTTTAGGACCCTAATGCTGGCACCCAGAGGACTTTCTGGCACATAGTACCTCCTCAACAAATACATGTTGAATAAGTGAAAGAGAAGCTGAGGTGCCTCTTTTACAAAAGAAAACAAAAATTGATATCAAAATATCTGTTACCTTATGTTTTCTATATATTTATACACAATATTATATTTATATGCATATATTTGTGGTGTCCTTCTTTGTAATGAACACAAAAATGGAAAAATAAACATAGCAGCTACCAAATAAGTAAAATGTGAAAAACCCTCAAAAGGAAACAAATGAGAAAGATATAGGTGGCCCCACATGTGAAATATTTAACCTGTGTAGTTTGCCTCTTTTTTCCCTGCAAACCAAACAGTCCTAAGGAGAATAAAATGAGGAGCCGGAAGAGCTCATCCTTGATCCCATCTGGAGAGCTAGTACAAAGACAGACTTAGAAGAAAGGGGACGAAAACATGCTGGGGTCACAGAAGGAAACTGAGTTGAAAGGAGGGAAAAAATCTGCATTCCAAGTCATTTGGAACAGAAAAGGAAGGGAGACATTATCAGAAGACAGTGTTCACCAGAGGCACAGTCTGAAAAAGAAATCGACATCTGTGAAAGTCTGGTGTGCCCCAGATCTGAGGGGGCAGATGAAGATTGTTTATGTAGTACAAGAAGGTGTTGGAAGAAGGAAGGAACAAGCTCACATGGAAACATATGCTCTCCGAAGCTACTTGAAAAATAAAAACATGCAGCAGAGAGAGAAACATCTGTGTTGCACACAGGCAGACCACCAGTAGTGAAGCAGGCTTGAGGTAGAAGCGAAAGGCGTACACAAACAAGACCGGACGTTATGTCTTGTCAAAATGACATGTAAAGGCTCTGGGTCTGCATATCATTCTCTGGTGAGTTAATGGGAACTCAGCCATCTGGGGAAATCAAGGATGAGTAAACTAGCTGCCTTGGTGTGTTTTCACAGTTTTGCAGAAATGACAAAGCATGCACAAGTTTTTCCAGGGCTACTTTTTTCCTACTTGGGGAGGGGGGGCAGTGGTGGAAACCTTTAGAGTACAGTTTATTTTTTTCTTTGAGAAACATTAGAGCTTTTATTCCAAATCTACTGCAGCAATAGAAGCAGCTGGATTTCTCATCCTTTGACCATAGATTTTCAGCACATAATAGCCTTAGAAAGCACTACTTCACATTAATCAATGAATGTAGGAATTTTTGTAAAACATTAAACAGATATATTTAAGAACATTAAGAATTTTGAAATATGCAATATTCATCTTAATTGCTAAAACTGGTTATAATATTTAATAATTTGCTAAAGTATAAAAATAAATTTATATATACTCTTTATACTATTTTATTGGTAAAATGAAAAATTTTAAATCAGAAATCAAGACAATGTAGGTTACATAGAACTTAAACTAGAATTTTACCATGTTATAATTTATTATAACACAGATACCTGTCTACATGTAAGTTTATATAAAACATGTAGCCATATTCATTTTTACATGGATATAAACATAGCATGAGTTTATATACAGAATCAATCTTTAATTATAAATACCAACTCATTTCTAAAAGGTAAGGTCGCAGATGAATGATGATGCCAAAAGTAAAAGAGGCAAATAAAATAAAACTTCAAGCCTGTGTCATCTGATATCCACCATGGGATTTCTGAAACTATTTAGAAAATTTATATAAAATGTGTAGAAAACACAAATAACTAAGGAAAGAAAACTACTAAAATTATAGAAACATATTTTGCAGTATCTTAATAAGAATGTCAAAGACCTAAGCATATACAACAATCAGAAAAGAGTAAGTGTGGGGTATACATACATAGAAACTGCAGAGTAACTTTAGTGTAAATGTGGGATAAGTGTAGACTAAGTGTGGTTGCAAAAATGAAACCGAAAAAAAAAAATTTAGTCTATAGTGTAGAGATAAGCCAGGTCCAGGTCGAATCACAAATGTTAAATCAGTGATGTTTGGCTTTTGCGAAATCTTGGAAGCCTTTGTGCCCCTCTCCCTAAGCAAGTGCCCACCACCCAGTCACAACGAGGCTGTTCTGCATGTAATTCACATAACTTTTCCTTCTCTTCATTCTGCCACAGTAATACCACCACTGTGTACTACACCAGCGTTCCTTGACTTCTGCTATGGAGGGAACTTTCACCTAACATTTATTGAGAATTCACTAAGTGCTCACTATTCATTGTATTATCTTATTTAATTCTTATAACAACCCTGTACAGTTTTATTATTCCTATTTTTAAAGACATGGAACTAACACTCAAATATAGAAATTATATAAAATGCTGAATTAAGAATTAAGATAAAGATGTTACTCTGAAAACTAAGCCATTTCTCGTAAACCATATTACCTCTCAAATAATTAATGACTGGATTATTACTAATCTGATAATAGCATTATGCCATGACTCTAAATTATCACTGTCAATTGTCAGCCATTATAAAGGGAGAGAGATTTTTTCATCCCTCTGATTATTCAAATGATACATGGTTATTATATAAATTTCTAAAATATAGAATAATATGAAGATAAACAATAATGTCACTTTAACCAAATCACCTGGAGGGGAAAACCATTATTAACATCTTGGATTAATACCTTTTAGCTTTGTGTGTCTGTTCTCCCAATTATATCTACACAAAAAACTGACACATTTGAAAAA
Source organism: Monodon monoceros (assembly GCF_005190385.1). Taxonomy (NCBI): domain Eukaryota; kingdom Metazoa; phylum Chordata; class Mammalia; order Artiodactyla; family Monodontidae; genus Monodon; species Monodon monoceros. Next base: position 116,356,096 of record NW_021703767.1, on the reverse strand, counting down.
TTCCATGCAGCATGATAGCCCTTTGAGAAAGATCACTTTGATCAGATCTTTCCTAAAGTCCCAATGGCTGAGTCCATTTGATGGTGAGCCTTTCATCAGCCAAACACCAAATTCTAATGATCAAATCAAGGAAAATTGAAGAATGACTTCAATTCACTCACTCTCTTACAAAAATGACAAAAATACTGACACAACAACTAAAAGTAACCATTTCTAGAACTCTAGAAGTTAACCAAAGCTAAAAGCTGTATTGCAAGGCTTGAAATTCCATGTGCTGCCGTGATATCTTTGAGCCTGATAGGGCCCCAGAGGCCCAGCCAGGACTTCCTCTGCCCTTGACAGATATGCCTCTCACTACCCCAGTCAGGAAGGCTCCCTGCCCAGGTAGTTTCCCCATCAGCTGTGCAAGCTGCATTCTACCTGTCCCTCAGTCTAACTGGTTTCACCACTATGCCAGCCAGCAAAATTATTCAAACAAGTCCCATCCTCCTGAGACAAAAAAGGGCACCCCACACCCCTGTTACTACAAAGCCTATCTCCCATAGCCTTTTCTGCCTCACTGTATTTCCAAGTGCAACCTCTGTGTGGCCTTGCATAGCATGTGATGTCCTCTTCCCACAGGCTGTGCATATATGTGACTGATAAACTACTGACAATCTCATCTGCCCAATGGTGGATGTCCTGTATTCAGCCAGCTTATGCTATTTAGGTTATTGGAGCCCTCCTGCATCAGTGGAATGAATAGGAATGATCAGAACAGGAACAAAGTCATCTATGCAAGGGCAACTATTGAATGTCTCTAGGGAGTGGGATCTATTATATTTTAAGTTGGGGCTATTCCCGTCTCTCTGCTCTCAATACTCCAATGTTGCAAAAGGCATGAAATGCTAACAGTCCTGCAGCCAGTGGACAGGACTGTACGTTTTTGGAGTTCTAAGAAACACCATCTCCAGAATACAGTCAATATAATGTTCAAACATTCAGCTCCATGGGAAATCTCTGTTACTGACATATTACACCTTTTTATTTTATTTTATTTAACTCAGATTTCAGCTTAGTCAAGTGGGGGAAAAGAGGAGTACTACCCTCAGGTCATTACTGAAACAATTCCAGTCTGGTAGCAACATTGCAGCTGGCTAAAGCTATTATTTCAGTTGGGGAAAAGAAAAAAGAAAAAAAGCCTGGTCAGGAATTTAAAAGGAAATCTTGGAGAATAAAATGGCTACAGGAAAATTTGAAAAGCTCCAACATAGCTCTGGACATCTAAAAAACTGCAAAAGCATGCATACAGCCCAGGAAAGACTTGGTTAAAAAGAAAGCTCTTTTAATTGCTGGTTGAACTTGAGGCCCTGAGCAAGCAGTAAATGAAAGCTATGGTTGTCTTATAAATGACCTGAAGTTTGAAAGCATGCTTTCTAACACAGATCTCCTTGGCAAAAGGGAGAAGATACACAGACAACATATTTAAGGATATTTTCTCATCAAAAATTGGACTAGCTGACCTCTTATCCCGAATCAGAGGTGATTCATAGGAAAGCAGGTTTAAAATTTTATGTAAGAATTGTTTTAAATTAAATTTAAAATATTTTAAAACTTTTAATTTAAAAAATCCAGGGAATTCAATGGTTACACAATGCAGGAAATACAAAATCTACAGAATTAGTCCAGGTAAGTCTCTGAACAATACACAACAATGAGAAAACAACAAGGACAACAAAATTCCAGCAACGACAGTGAAATCTGAGCAGTGGGGAAGAGACTTGATACCAAAGTTGCTACAATATATTATCTAAAATGTCCAGTTTTCAACAAAAACTTATGAGATGAAAAAACAAAAAAGCAAAAAATGTGCCACATAAAAAGGCAAAAAAGAGCTAAAACATAATGTCCCTGAGGGGGCTCAGATTTTAGACTTAGTAGTACATAATGATGTTAAAAGATCTATTATAAATATGTTTAAAGAGCTAAAGGAAATCATATCTAAAGAAATAGAGAAATATGACAACAGTGTCTCACCAAATTTTTTTAAAAACTTAAGACCCAAATATAAATAGTTCTGCAATTGAAAATTATGATAACTGGAAAAAAATTCATCAGAGGGACTCAAAAACAGAGTTCAGCTAACAGAAGAAAGAATCATCAAACTTCATACTTGAAGAGAGATTATCCAGTCTGAGGAGCAGATAAAAGGAATAAAAAAGTGAACAGGGACTCAGAGACTTGAGAGACACCAACAAACACTCCAACATACACAGAACAGGAATTTCATGAACAGAAGAGAGAAAGAAAGAACAGAAAAGATATTTGAAGAAATATTGGTCAAGAATGTCCCAAACTTCATGAAAAATATTAATCTACTCATCCAAGAATCTCAATGAATTCCAGGTAAAATAAACTGAAAAATAATCACAACTAGACATAACATAGTCCAGTAGAGAAGAGTCAAAGATGAAGAGAAAATCTTGACAGCAACAAAACAAAAAGAAGTTATATACTAGCATTTCTTAAAAAGATTTAAAAGCTGACTTTTTTTTTTCTTTTTTTTGCAGTATGTGGGCCTCTCACTGTTGTGGCCTCTCCCATTGCGGAGCACAGGCTCCGGACACACAGGCTCAGCAGCCTTGGCTCACGGGCCCAGCCGCTCCGCGGCATGTGGGATCTTCCCAGACCAGGGCACGAACCCATGTCCCCTGCATCAGCAGGCGGACTCCCAACCACTGCACCACCAGGGAAGCCCCTAAAAGCTGACTTTTATTAGAAACCATGGAGTCCAAAAAGCAGTGCAATGACATATTCAAAGTGTTGGAAAAAGAAGTCTGTAAACTTTTTTAAAAGTTCATGTATTTGGGGGCTCTGTTGTTAGGTGCCTATGTTTACATTTGTTCTATTATAGCCTCCTAAGCTATAAAGATATAAATTCTATATATGGCAAAACTATCCTTCAAAAAATGAAGGATAAATTAAGACAACATTGCTAGGAAAAAAAAAAAAACAGAGAATCTGTATGTAGCAATTCCACCCTACAATAATTACTAAAGAGAGTTCTTAAGGCTGAAATGAAAGGACAGTAACTTGAATCCACATGAAGAGATAAAGAGCATCAGTAAACATATCTACATAAGTAAATATAAAAGGATAAATATCTTTTTGTAATTCTTTTTTTCTACCATTTTATTCAAAGGCAAATGCATAAATAATTATACTTTGTTGATGAACTTGTAATGTATAAAATGTAATTTGTATGACAATTACAGAACAAAGGAAGAGAGAGAGAATGGCTCTCTATCAGAACAAAGTATATATGTATGCTATTGAAATTAATTTGGTATCAATCAATCTAAACTGGAATAAGATACCAATTAAAATTCCCAGGACAACCACAAAACCAAAAAAATCCCTCAAAACTATAATTAAAAACAAGAAAATTAAAATGGTATACTAAAAAAAAATCTAACACAAAAGAAGACAGTAATAAGGGAATAGAGGAACAACAACAAAAATGATGCTCAACATCGCTAATCATCAGAGAAATGCAAATCAAAATCCCAGTGAGATATCACCTCACACTTGTCAGAATGGCTATTATCAAAAGCAACACAAATAACAAATAATGGCAAGGATGTGGAGAAAAAGGAACCTTTGTACACTGCAAAAGGGAATGTAAATTGGCACAGCCACTGTGGAAAACAGTATGGAGGTTTCTCAAAAAACTAAAAGGAGAACTACCATATGATGCAGCAATTCCACTCCTGGGTATATATATCCAAGAAAAAACAAAAACAGAACACTAATTTGAAAAGATATATGAGCCCCAGTGTTCATAGCAGCAATATTTATAATTGCCAAGTTATGGAAGCAACCTGTGTCCATAAACAGATGAAAGGATAAAGAAGATGTGACACACACACACACACACACACACACAAAATGGAATACTACTCTGACATAAAAAAGAATGAAAATTTACCATTTACAACAACATGGATGGACTTGGAGGGTATTATGCTAAATGAAATAAGTCAGAGAAAGACAAATACCATATGATATAACTTATATGTGCAATCTAAAATATACAACAAATTAGTGAATATAATAAAAAAGAAGTAGACTCACAGATATAGAGAACTAATGTTTACCAGAGGGGAGAGGGAAGCGGGGAGGGACAATATAGGGGTAGGGGATTAAGAGGCAAAACTATTAGGTATAAAATAAAATAATCTACAAGGATATATTGCCCAACATGAGGAATATAGCCAATATTTTATAACTATAAATGGAGTATAATCTTTTAAAATTGTGAATCACTATATTGTACACCTTGTAACTTATGTAATATTGTACATCAACTATACTTCAGTAAACAAAAAGACATAAAACATAGAAAACAGCAAAATAACAGATGTAAATCCTATTTTATTCATAATTAAGTTAAATGTAAATGGAGAAATTACTCCAATCAAAAGGCAGAGATTAAAAGATGGATTTTTTAAATTACCTACTTATTTACTCTTTACAAAAGACACATTAGATTCAAAAACACAAGTAGATTGAAAGGAAAAGGTGGGAAAATATAACAAAGACACTAAACCAAAGAAAGAGTAAGGGGCTATATTAATATAAGACAAAACAGACTTTCAGAACAAAATTGTGTCTAGAGAGAACATTTTATAATGATAAAATGGTCAATCCATTAGGTAGATAGAATATGTATAAATATATGTACCTAGGATTGGAGACAATATGGTGGAGTAAAAGGACCTTGAGTCCACCTCCTCTCATGAGCACACCAAAATCACAGCTAACTGCTGAACAGCCATCGATAAAAAAGACTGGAATCTACCAAAAGAGATGCTATACTCTATATCCAAAGACATAAAGAAGAAACCACAAGATGGTCAGAGGGGTGCACTCACAGTATAATCAAATCCCATTCCACCCAGATGGGCGACCCATAAGCTGGAGAATAATTATATCATAGAGGTTCTCCCAAGGAGTGAGAGTCCTGAGCCCCATGTCAGGCTCCACAGCCTAGGGATCTGACATCAGGAGGAGGAGCCCCCAGACCATTTGGCTTTGAAGGCCAGTAGGGCTTGAGTGCAGAAGCTCCACAGGACTGGGAGAAACAGACTCCACTCTTGGAAGACGCACACAAGGTCTCATGCACAGTGGAAACCAGAACAAAGGCAGTGACTCCATAGGAGCCTGTGCCAGACCTACTTGCTGGTCTTGGATGGTCTCCCAGGGAGTCAGGAGTGGCTGTGGCTCTTTCTGGGGTCATGAAATCTGGTGGCAGACATAGGGGACACCTATATGAACTCTGGCTAGAGGCAGACATTTTGGGTCCTTGGCACCAAGACCTGGCCCCACCCAACAGCCTATAAGCACCAATGCTCGGATGCCTCAGGCCAAACAACTGATGCAGCAGGAACACAGTCCCACCCATCAGCAGACAGACCACCTAAAGACTTCCTGAGCTGACAGCCACCTCTAGTCAAGCTGACAGCCACCTCTAGACACCTCCCTACCCACCAGAGGGTCAAGACACAGCTCCACCCACCAGTGGGCAGGCACTGGCCCCTCCCACCAGGAAGCCTGCATAAGCCTCCAGACCAGCCTCACCCACCAGAGGGCAGACACCAAAAGCAAGAAAACTACAATCGTGCAGCCTGCAGAACTGAGCCTGCAAACACAGGTCAGAACCTACCCTTTAACCAGCTGGTCCCTGGCCCTTGGGTGATGAGAGAGGAGTGTACTGCTGGGACACATAGGACATCCCCTACAGAGGGCCACTTCTCCAAGGTCAAGAAAAGTAACTAAGTTAGTACATACAAAAACATACAAATAGAAATGTAAACAAAATGAGATGGGAAAGGAATATATTCCAGACAAAGGAACAAAATAAAACCTCAGAACAATAACTAAGTGAAGTGGAGATAGGCAATCTACATGAGAAAGAGTTCAGAGTAATGATCACAAAGATGATCCAAGAACTTGGGAAAAAAACGCATGCACAGAGCAAGAAGTTAGAAGAAGTTTTTAGCAAAGAGACAGAAAATATAAAGAACAACCAAACAGAGTTGAAGAAAACAATAACTAAAATGAAAAATAGAAGGAATTACTAGCAGAATTCCTGAAGCAGGAATGAAGCAGAAGAATGAATCAGTGAGCCAGAAGACAGAGTGGTAGAAATCACTGCCATGGAACAGAATAATTAAGAAAGAATGGAAAGATAGTTTAAGAGACCTCTGAGGCAAACATACAGTAAAGGTAGGAAATCATCCACACACAAATATGATATCAAAACCAGTATTTGTGACAGGAGGAGAGTACAAATCCAGAATATTTGAAATGCATTTGAAATTAAGAGGTCAGTAACTTGAAAAAATCATGTATACATATAGACTGCTATATCAAAACCTCATGGTAACCACAAACCAAAGATCTATAATAAATATACAAACAGAAAAGAAAAAGGAATCCAAATATAACACTAAAAATAGTCATCAAATCACAAAAGAAGAGAACAAAGAGGAAAGGAAGAATAAAAAGACTTACAAAAACAAATCCAAAACAATTAACAAAATGTTAATAAGAACATACATATCAACAATTACCTTAAATGTAAATGGGTTAAATGTTCCAACTAGAAGACACAGACTGGCTGAATCGATACAAGAACAACTCTATATATATGCTGTCTACAAGAGACCCACTTCAGATCTAGAGACACATACAGACTGAAAGTGAGGGAATGGAAAAAGTTATTTCATGCAATTGGAAATCAAGAGAAAGCTGGACTAGCAATACTTCTATCAGACAAAATAGACTTTAAAATAAAGACTGGTACAAGAGACAAAGAACCCTACATAATGATCAGTGGATCAATCCAAGAAGAAGATATAACAATTGTAAACATATATGCACCCAACACAGGAGCACCTCAATATTATAAGGGAAACGTTAACAGATATAAAAGGAGAAATTTACAGTAACAATAATAATGGGGCACTTTAACACTCCACTTATATCAATGGATAGATCATTTAAACAGAAAATAAATAAGGAAACACAGGCCTTAAATGCCATATTAGATCAGGTGGACTTAATTGATATTTATAGAGGATTCCATCCAAAAGCAGCAGAATACACATTCTTTTCAAGTGCACATGGAACATTCTCCAAGATAGGTCACATACTGGGCCACAAAGGAAGTCTTGGTAAATTTGAGAAAATTGAAATCATATCAAGCATCTTTTTCAACCACAATGCTATGAGATTAGAAATCAACTACAAGAAAAAACTGCAAAAAACCCAAACACATAGAGGCTAAACAATATGCTACTAAATAACCAATGGATCACTGAAGAAATCAAAAATATGTAAAGACAAATGGAAACAAAAACATGACAAACCAAAACCTTTGGGATTCAGCAAAAGTAGTTCTAAGAGGGAAGTTTATAGTTACCTCAGGAAACAAGAAAAATCTCAGATAAACAACCTAACCTTACACCTAAAGCAACTAGAGAAAGAAGAACAAACAAAACCCAAGTTAGTAGAAGGAAAGAAATCATAATGATCAGAGCAGAAATAAATGAGACAGAGATGAAGAAAACAATAGAAAAGATCAATGAAACTAAAAGCTGGTTCTTTGAAAAGATAAACAAAATGATAAACCTTTAGCCAGACTCATCAAGAAAAAAAAGGTAGGGGGCCCAAATCAATATAATTAGAAATGAAAAAGGAGAAGTTACAACTGACACCAGAGAAATACACAGGACCATAAGAGACTATTACAGGCAACTATATGCCAATAAAATGGACAACCTGGAAGAAATGGACAAATTCTTAGGTACAATCTCTTAAAACCGAATGAGGAAAAAATAGAAAATATGATCAATCACAGTACTGAAATTGCATCTGTGATTTAAAAACTTCCAATAAACAAAAGTCCAGGACCACAGGGCTTCACAGAGGAATTCTATCAAACATTTAGAGAGAGTTAACACCTATCCTTCTGAAACTATTCCAAAAAATTGCAGAGGAAGGAACACTTCCAAACTCATTCTGTGAGGCCACCATCACACTGATACCAAAACCAGACAAAGATACCACAAAAAAAGAAAATTACAGTCCAATATCACTGATGATGATAGCAAAAATCCTCAACAAAATACTAGCAAACCAAATTCAACAATACATAAAATGGATCATACACCATGATCAATGAGATTTATCCCGGGGATGCAAGGATTTTTCAATATCCACAAATCAATTAGTGTGATATACCACATTTTAAAAAATGATGAATAAAAACCATATAATCATCTCAATAGATGCAGAAAAAGCTTTTGACAAAATTCAACATCCATTTATGATTAAAAACTCTCCAGAAAGTGGGCACAGAGGGAACCCATCTCAACCTAATAAAGGTTATATATGACAAACCTACAGCTAACATCATACTCAACAGTGAAAAGCTGAAAGCGTGGCCTCTAAGATGAGGACAAGGCAAGGCTCTCTACTCTCACCCCTTTCATTTAACATCATTGTGGAAGTTCTAGCCACAGCAATTAGAAAAGGAGAAAAAAATAAAAGGAATCCAAATTGGAAAGGAAGAAATAAAACTGTCACTGTTTGCAGATGACATGATACTATACATGGAAAATTCTAAAGATGCTACCAGAAAACTACTAGAGCTCATCAATGAATTTGGTAAAGTTGCAGAATACAAAATTAATACACAGAAATCTCTTGCATTTCTATATGCTAACAATGAAAGATCAGAAAAAGAAATTAAGGAAACACTCCCATTTACCATCGCATTAAAAAACAAAATAGGAATAAAACTACGTAAGGTGGGCTTCCCTGGTGGCACAGTGGTTGAGAGTCTGCCTGCCGATGCAGGGGACATGGGTTTGTGCCCTGGTCCGGGAGGATCCCACATGCCACGGAGCGGCTGGGCCCGTGAGCCATGGCCGCTGAGCCTGCGTGTCCGGAGCCTGTGCTCCACAACAGGAGAGGCCACAACAGTGAGAGGCCCATGTACCACCAAAAAAAAAAAAAAATACGTAAGGAGACAAAAATGCATGTACTCCAAAAAATATAAGTTGCTGATGAAAGAAATTGAAGATGACACCAACAGACCTAAAGGTATACCAGGTTCTTGAATTGGAAGAATCAATATGGTCAAAACGACTATACTACTGAAGGCAATCTACAGATTCAATGCAATCCCTACCAAATTACCAATGGTATTTTCACAGACTAGAGCAAAAAAATTTTTACTTTGTATGTAAACACAAAAAACCTCGAATAGCCAAAGCAATCTTGAGAAAGAAAAACAGAGCTGGAGGAATCAGGCTTCCTGACTTCAGACTAGACTATAAAGCCACAGTAATCAGAACAGTATGGTTCTGACACAAAAACAGACTTATAGATCAATGGAACAGGATAGAAATCTCAGAAATAAACTCACAAACCTATAGGCAATTAATCTATGACAAAGGAGGCAACAATACACAATGGAGAAAAGACAGTCTCTTCAATCATTTGTGCTGGGAAAACTGGACAGCCACATGTAAAAGAATGAAATTAGAACATTCTCTAACACCACACAAAAATAAATTCAAAATGCATTAAAGACCTAAATGTTAAGACCAGATACTACAAAACTCCTAGGGGAAAACATAGGCAGGACACTCTGACATAAATAGCAGCAATATCTTTTTCAATCCATTTCCTAGGGTAATGGAAATAAAAACAAAAATAAACACATGGGACCTAATTAAACATAAGAGTTTTGCACAGCAAAAGAAAGTGTAAACATAATGAAACTACAACCTACTGAACCAGAGAAAATATTTGCAAACAATAAGACTGACAAGGGATTAATCTCCAAAATATACAAACAGCTCATGCAGCTAATCAAAAAAGCAAACGACCCTATCAAAAAATGGGAAGATCTAAATAGACATTTCTCCAAAGAAGACATACAGATGGCCAAAAGCACGTGAAAAGGTGCTCAGCATCACAAATTATTAGAGAAACTCAAATCAAAACTTCAGTGAGGTATCACCTCACACTGGTCAGAGTGGCCATCAGCAAAAAGTCTACAAATAATAAATGCTGGAGAGGGTGTGGAGAAGATGGAACCCTCCGACACTGTTGGTGTTAATGTAAATTGGTGCAGCACTATGGAGAACAGTATGGAGTTTCCCTTAAAAACTAAAGATAGAGCTACCATACAAACCTGCAGTCCCACTCTTGGGCATATATTCAGAGAAAACCATAATTCAAAAACATACATGCACGCCAATGTTCACTGCAGCACTATTTACAATATCTAAAACATGGAAGCAACGTAAACGTCTATTGACAGATGAATGGATAAAGAAGATGTGATATATATATGTATACACACACACAATGGAATATTACCAGCCATAAAAAAGAGTGAAATAATGCATCTGCAGCAACATGGCTGGACCTAGAGATTTTCATACTAAGTGAAGCCAGACAGAGAAAGATAAATATCACATGACATCGCTTATATATAGAATTCAAAACAGAAAGAGACTCACAGACATAGAAAATAAAATTATGGTTACCAAAGGGAAAAGGGGGGTGGGGAGAGGGATAAATTAGGAGGTTGAGATTAACATATCCACACTACTATATATAAATAGATAACCAACAAGGACTTACTGTATAGCATAGGGAACTATACTCAATATTTTGTAATAACCTATAAGAGAATCTGAAGAGAATATGAATTTATATAAATTAATGTGCTGTACACCTGAAACTATCATGATATTTTAAATCAACTACACTCTGTTAAAAATTTAAAAACAACCAAAAACGTATGTACCTAAGAACAGAGCCCCAAAATAACATGAAGCAAAAACTCTCAAAATTGAAGGAAGAAATAGAAAATACCACACTAATAGTTAGAGACAGCAACACCCCATTTTCAATCATTGATATGAGTTGCATGAAGGGTAATTTCATTTTTTTAAAATAAATGTTTATTTATTTATTTTTGGCTGTGTTGGGTCTTCCTTGTTGTGCACGAGCTTTCTCTAGTTGCCGCAAGCGGGGGCTACTCTTCGTTGTGGTCCGCGGGTTTCTCATTGTGGTGTCTTCTCTTGTTGCAGAGCACGGGCTCTAGGTGCACGGGCTTCAGTAGTTGTGGCTTGCAGGCTCTAGAGCGCAGGCTCAGTAGTTATGGTGCACGGGCTTAGTTGCACCACGGCATGTGGGATCTTCCCGGACCAGGGCTTGAACCCGTGTCCCCTGCATTGGCAGGTGGATTCACTATGCCACCAGCGAAACCCATAATTTCACTTCTTAATTGAAGGCACCTAGATCCATGCACATTTCCCACACCAGAAACCAAGCATTTTTGACACATCCTCTTCTTTACCTTTAATATCAACTCGTTACCAAATCTCAACATATATCGTAAATACATTGACTTCTTCTTTCCATTACCCGTACCACCACCTTAGTCAAAGCCACTACCATCTCTTCTTAGACAAGTCTAATAGACTTGCATGCTAATCTCTCATTTTTCTCTTTACCCTTTAGTTCACTTTTCACATAACTACAAGTGTCTTATTTTTTGTAATGTTTGTTAAATCATGTCACTGCCCTTAAAGCAATATTTATAAGTTTCATTGTATTTAAAATAAAATCCAGATTCTTGTCCATAGCCTACAAAGCTCCGTATTATCTGGGCCTGCCTGATTCTCTAATTTTGCATTCCTGAAATCTCCATTCTCTTGCCACATAGCTCTTTTCTGTTTATCGAGCTCGCCAAACTTTTTTTCAATTTTGCTTTCAAGGCTGCTATTTCTTCCATCTTGAATCTTCCAGGTCTCAGCTTAAATATGTTCTTCCCCATAAAGCACTTCCTTGATCCCTCAATCCAAACCACATTTCCTTATCACTTGCTTTCACTGAGCACAATGTGCTTTTCTTCATAGGGCTCATCATTTTTGATTACATATATATTCATGATATTACTTAAAAGATTCTTTGAAAACTGAAACAAATCTTTATCAGTATTTATCTGATTTTTTTACTAATTTAACCCTAGGAAAAATATATACAGCAAACTTTAATTTGATATTCAAAATAATTACAAAAGGTGAAATGTTCCCTGTTACTTCTTCAGACTATACTTATCTTCTGCAAGTGATTTCTCTTCTTAGATGGATTGTGAGGCGAGAGGGAAAGATTTATAAGCCTCTTTATTTTAAGTAGCTTCAAAAATATGTTTTGTGGCTAAATTCTGGATTGATGTCTTTTTCCGTATGATCAAAAATCCTTTTTATCTCTGGTTACCCCATTTCACTCACTGTCAACATGCATAAGCCTTGGTATTCTAAAATTTTATGAAGGTCATTCAAATATGCTTTAATCAGGCTTTCAACACAGACTCTTACATGGTCTTCATTAATAATAACGTCCAATGATGTCATGGTTTATGGTTATTTCAGACAAACTTTGAGGCATGTTAAGGAATATGGGGTTAAGAAATAGTGAGTGGGTGCAACTTCTTAGAATTAAAATGTATAAATATAAAATTGGTTAACATTTTTTGATAGTGTGTTTCCTTTGCTCAAAATGTTGATAATATTGATATTAAGAACATTGTTTTTCAGTTTTAAGAAAAGGAGATTAAAACTTTTCATGTATTTTATTTCAGTAAAATTTTAACAGTCTCCTAAATTCTGGCCATTTGGAGATTATGGTAACCTCCCTGGAAAATCCTTTTCTACTAAAAGTGATTGATCAAATTGAGAAAGTTTGGCTAAGAGAAAGTATATTCCTTTGGTACCCACTCCTTCAACATTTGGTGCCATTTTTGTAACAAATGTTTTAACTGACAAACCACATGACACTGTGCCCAGAAGGTATTTGTGAGAAATTAATCATGTGCCTCAAAGTTATTTTAGGAAAGGTAGATTCTAATTTTCACTGTCAGTGTATAAAAGGATGTACATTTTTAATTTTAAAACTATATACCGGGCTTCCCTGGTGGCTCAGTGGTTGAGAGTCCGCCTGCCGATGCAGAGGACATGGGTTCGTGCCCTGGTCCGGGAAGATCCCACATGCCGTGGAGCGGCTAGGCCCGTGAGCCATGGCCGCTGAGCCTGCGCGTCTGGAGTCTGTGCTCCACAATGCGAGAGGCCACAACAGTGAGAGGCCCGTGTACCGCAAAAATATATATACCATTTATATTGTGTAAGATTTTAGTTTACATCATATAATTTACCACCATAACACAGTCAGTGGTCTCTGTCTGCCTTGGACAGAAAATGCCTATCTATATACACATATAAATATACATGTACATACATGTCTTATGAATTAACAAGGTATTTTGGTGAAAAATGAGTAGGTGACTTGAAGCTCAATAATCAGAAAGCTATCTTTTAATGATTCTGTTCCTCTGTTCTATTATTCCTGAGTCCTATGTTTGAACAGCCTCCTTACTAATAAAAACCAGTTGTTGGGACAAAGTTTAACTCCTAAGTGTACTATTTTTCCAAGAAAAACATTAAAATTGGTCTCAAATGTGTGCTTACTCATAATGTAAGGATTTCAAGTTAATCTCATAAAATAAGATAAAGACCATAAAACTGCTCCCGGACATAGCATAGACTTTAAATTTTTCAAATTCTAATTGACTGCAGGGAGATGACTCATTCCATTGCCTAGTGGTAAATGTAGACATAAAAAACATCCAGATGCCCACTTCACTAGGAAGCAAAGAAACAATTTAAAAAAAATTTGTGGAGGAAGAAAAGTCCCTAAAAACCAGCTTTAAAATTGTAAAGGGTCTTTAATGGAGTGCAGTACATTACTCTGAAGAAGGTGTCTGAGGCACAGTTACTTTGCTACTTTGTGTTACTCTGAGCCTCCATGAGGGCTGATCATGAGCCATGAGCCACTACACTTCCCAAAATGCCTGTAATAGCTGGTATTTTTACACCATTATTTTGAAGAGTTTGAAGCACTGTTGTTGCCCCTTTGAACATTCCTTTGCTCAATTAAAAAAATAAAACAGAGATCATATATATTTGGCACATATATATAATGTTGAAACATGATGCAAGCAACTGGCAATTAACCTATCAGAGATTGAGAGCAGATTGGAAGGGAATCCTCTAAAGTGCAAGATTCTTTTTGACAGTGGCAACTCTAGAATTTTATGTAAAGGGATCTATGGGGCAATCATCTAATTTAAATAGGAGGATAGAGGGACTGTCTAGAAGTGACAAAAAAGCACTATTTTTAATTGGGTTGCATATTTATTTGGGATGGCTTGAATCTAATTTGCTTAGCAAGCACTACTTTTAACTTGGATTGTATCTTTGATTACTTAGTGGAAAAAAAAGACACAGTGAAGGACTCTGGTGTTTTCACTATATGTAAAGAATCAAGAAAGCCAGAGTAGTCCCTGGGCAATTAAAGTAGACCAAAAATTATGTGCCTTACTTGTTAAATCAGAATAAGTATACAGAAATAGTACTAGAAGAACTTGCATGTGATTGAGAACTTGGATCTTAAAGATATTCTTAAATTTAGCTCCCACCATCCGTAACTATACTTATAGTATCACCTATATGTCATACGTAAAGGCACTACATAGAAATCACTTATATACCATTAATCATATACCTAACTGTGGTCATTATGCTAGTCCTACTGCATTAATACATTTTCATGGTCAACAATTATCTTGATTAATCGTTATTCAGGACCTGCTATCTGCTTGCCTCATCCTCTATCTTACACATTACATGTTTGTTGAGTTGAACAGGAAAACTAAAAAAGGCTCTGTTGCTTCAAGGGAGATGACTAGTCTAGGCTAGTCTAAAAGGCATTCTGAAAATATTCAAGCTACACCTTGAACAGAGTATCATGCAGATTTTTCCCATGTGGAATATAGGCCAAGTTCACACCTGGTGACCCTTAAAATGCTCTTCTCTGTTTCTTAGACCTCTTCCACATTTCCTTCCTATATTCTTCTATATGTTACTTGCCTAACAGCACAGCCAGACAGGACCTCTTGATGAGTTCTCCAGATACCTCACAGTGTTCTACCTTTGTGCCTGTGTTCTAGGAATTTCTTCAATCCAGAATGCTCTTTATTATCCTATGGTTCCTACTATATTATTCATATTGTCCCTCTTGAAATTCTACTTTCAAAGACGTCTCAAATGCCTATTCTTCTGAAGCTTTTTTTGCTTTCTCCTCAATTATATATAATTGGCACATCACATCACTTCCCAATTTGTGCCTCTCTGTCAATATGACACTATGATATATTTCTACACTGCATTATAGCTTTTTATCCTTGGCATTTATTTACTTATCTATTTATTTATATCCTCTTTATTAAATTGTAATCTTTTGAGAACAAAGGATAGATACTATTCAATTCTGTGCCCCTTTTAGCCACTGATGCTCCATAAATATTTATTGAATTGAAAGCCTATTTGCCAAAGTAGTAGTTCTCTGGGTTTCATATACATAGACAATCATAGATGGTAGTACTCAAGCAACCAATACCATGGTAGAGTGTAAAGCAGCATAACCACCACCTGAAAACTTGTTAGAAATATACAACCTCAGGACCTACCCCACACCCACTGAATCAAAAATCTGCATTTAAAAAAAATCCCAGGCGATTTATATGCACCTTAAATTTTGAGAAATACTGTATAAATTTCACATATTTTAGAATGAAAAAGTTTGTGTGTATCTAGACTTCACAATATACTAGATAGGACTCATTAGACAAGAAGGCTCAGTGGTTTCAGTCTGGGGTGACTGATAGAAAGTAGGGAATCCAGGAGGCACACAGTAATCAGGAAAGGGAAATTCATTTATGCAAAGATATCAGCATTACAATGATGCAAAAATAAAGAATCATTTGATATCAGATGCTATATTCTAACTCAAGTTCAGAATCACTATGTCCTTTAACTGCAATGAAAAAAAGGTTGATATCAGGATATTCTACTCAAAATTGTACATAGCATTCATGGAAGTCTATAAGAAGATGTCTATAATTAAGAACGATTTTTCATAGAAAGAGAAGAAAGAATTGCAGGGAACCATACTGTCAAATGAAAGAAGAATGAAAAGACTAACACAATAATAGAATGAGAATTTATATTGGTCTGAGTAAAGGAAGTATCAGTACGAGTGGAATGAAGAAATGGATTTGAAATACTTTGAAGAATGAACATCAGTGGAATATGGAGATGGGTTAGATGTAAGAGGAAGAGGGTTGTGAGGAATTTGAAAATGACTGAGCTATGGAGTTTGGAGAGCATTAACTGAGAGAACAAATACAAAAGGAAAAAGAAAAGGGAGAGGGAGAAGTGCAGGGCAACAGGGGCACAACCTGAGAAATGATGCAGGGCATGGATTTCAGCTCCCCAACACCCACTGCCCACCAATACCTGGTGCCCTTCTGCACAACATTTGGCCATCATTCTAGAAAGTGAAGATGCTGAGGGTCACTTCAAGTTTCTAGTGAATATCCATTTGATGACCAACAAAAGGAGATAACAGCATTAAGTATTTGAAAGCCATGTGCATCAAATGTTAATAGGAAAGACAACTTAATTAATATTTCTTCAACCTCTCCCTAAAAAAGTTATCATTAACTACTCATACCTGTGCATGCAGAAGTGTTGAGATCATCTCAAATTCTGTATCCTTGCTACTGTTATTGTTAAACCCACTGTAACAAAATGAAACTAAAGTACGCAGAATGAGAACTTTCTCTTTATTCTTTCTATTTACCTATTTGGAGGAGGTGTGGTTGGTAAGGAAAAAAGGAAAAAAGTCCATGCTCAGGGTCTATTGGAACCCAAGAGAATGAATATATAAATGAATTTCTGGCAAGGAAAGAATTTTTATTGGGGAGAATATTATTTTAGATGCTTATATACATATAAGGTTGTCAAGAATCAAAAGAAAAAGAATAGCATATTGTAAATTAATCTTTTTCTACTAATTTCCTCAACATATTCATAATTTTTGTATTTTATATTATAATTTAGTTGGTGTTGCATTGAAGGTTTTAGACATAAGATTAAAAAAAAAATCTAGGTAGCTCATTTACCTCTAAAAAGCAATCTTTTCTGTGGAGTCATTTGTAAAATGAACTTCATGGTCCATTTAAATTTGGTAGGGATAGATGGGTTGGGTTAATTGGAGGGTGAAGTAACAATTTTCAAGAACTATATTGTCAAATATGTAAATAATTTCACAGATGTTCTTGACTATCTCATAGAAGCAATTTGAACAAAGCTTTGGGAAAAATGTATTTTAGGAGCTACAGCACTCTAACTTTCCGCTATAGTTTATCACTGTGAAAATCATTTCTATAATTGTGCAGTCTTGCTTGCATTACTTGTTAATTAGCTTTAATTATACTTTCAGCCAATTACTCAAAATCTGACCTTTTCTAACAAAAGTCAGGCAAGAAGAATGTGGGTGAGGCACAGGAACTGTACTGTATGAAATAAACAAATTGGTGGTAGTAATTTTTTTTATTTTTTGCTTACCTACTCAACACTTGGGCAACCCCTTACTAGTTATATCTTCTCCTATCAATTTTTATGAAATCTATTACATTTACCACAGAATTCCCTAAAAAACTAGAATATAAAAATGTTTTTAACCTTTACAGAGTAAGTAGCTTAAATGGACTTTTGATTATCTGGAATGAATTTACTTGATAGCTGTCATGGAATCACATCTTTATGTATTACCATGTATTTGAGAAAAATATATCCTATAAATAAAACTTTGAGTTCTATTATCTGTAGGGAAATATATCTTTCATTAATTTTAATCTGCTAGTGCTATTCCTTTTCAGAAAAAAAAATTTACCAGCTTAAATTACTTTCTAAGGTATGTAAATTTAGTACAAGCCATTTAATAGGACATGGGGAGTTGACAATGCCAGCGCCTTGTCCTTGTCTTTTTCTATAGGTGAACCACCAAATCCTATAGCTGCTTGCACCTGAAATTTATCCTCACCAAGACTGGAGAACAATTAAAAACTCTGTGACTTTGTAAATTGTTGGGGATATTTTGAAAACACATCATCTTTAAATGATACATTTGGGAAAATTGAAAGGCATTTATTACTTATTTAAAGTAACATTTATTTTAACTGGTGACAAATATCCATAAAGGATAATTTTAAATTACCAATAAACTCTACAATATATGTCCTTTCAGAGTTTTACCTGACTCTTTTTATACAGCTGTGGTTAAACTCTATTATCAGTTTTATTTCACAGTTTTACATCAAAAATTATATCCAGGAGTTTTCAATATTATTTTTAAGTCCTTCATAAAATGATTTTTAATGGTTTCCTATCAGTCCATGTTATGTGTATTTTTTTTTAACTATTGACATTAGTAACTTAATCATAAGCAATTCTGAGGTTAAGAGTTACATTTACATCTTTAGAGTCCACAAGTTCTACTTCACTATAATATTTCCTGATAAAGTCAGCTTGCTTCTAGGCAGGAGGCATAAAATGTCCTGATGACATATGGTTGAATACTTAATTTGCTTTCAATGCTGTGAAAATAATACTTATAAATAAAATTTTGTCTGCATTTTAGATAATTTGAGTACTTGTTTAGTACCTTAATAGATTTGGTTACTTTGTTGATATAGGAAATCAACAGCATTATGTAGAATGTGGTACTTTTAATAAAATTAGCATATTGGCTTTTCTTAGAAGGCCTGGAAGAATACAGAAAAGAATGGGAAAACCTTTGCGTAGCCCCAAATTCTCCTTGATTTTACTCCAGGCTTTTCAGAACTCTGCCTTTGATGTTCTCTCCTCCCAGCTAAATTTCAAGACAATTGAGATTAGAGACCATATCTTAAAATTTTAAGATTGCACAATTTCTAGCAAAGTATTCTCTGTATTAAGATTTTAATTACTAATGGTGATGAATATGATAATAATGATAATAAAAACAAAGGGGAAGGAATGGTAAACTTTAAAATGTGAGCAGTCAACGCATTAATTTTGGATGCATATTTAAGAAGTTCTCTTCAAAGGTCTCCATTCCCTCTGTACTTGTTGATGCATCCAGCATGTACAGCACTGAGCTCTTAAACAACTCTTTAGTACACACTCCCATGTCTGCTTCGTTGGCTGAGTTGTATGTTTATAAAAGTCAGTTATGTTTGAATACAAAATGTTTATTTCAATTGCGCTTGGAACAGAATTTACATAATTTAATTAAATATTTCATAACCGAGTGGATTATGAGTGCCAAGAGAAAGGCAATTCTTGTTTCTGTGAAACTTGAATACTTTAGAAAGACTAGATAAAAGCCAAAGACTGGAAGAAAATGTTGTAGATTTAGATCTATACAAGATAACCATAAAAGGCTAGAGTGAAAAAAAATTTTAATCCAAAAGAACTCTTAATTAGATTACTTCAAACGTGTTTTAAAGTTCTTGCTCTAATTCAAAGACAATGAAATCAGAAATTATAGATAATTCAAATGCGTTGCGATTCATTCAAGAAAGATGTTGAGGCCTTCCAATCAGCCTATCCATTTCATAAACAAAAAGTTTTTTCCACACATATATTTCAAAATTACTTTTTTAATGCTTGGGGTATAAATTTATCTTTTAATGATTTCATATTTTTAAACTGCTTTTTTAAACAAATAAACTAAGAGGAATTAAACTGTCTAAATTTTAGATTTAAAGCAGGGTTTAAATTGATGTCTCAGTTCTGACACTAACTAGCAGAAGAAATTTGAGCTAACACTATTCTCTAAGCTGAATTCTTCTTACCAATAAGACATAAGAATTGGGGTAGATTACCTCTACAGTCACTGCCAGCTCCAAGGTGGTTGCGGGGGGGGGGGTGGAGCTATGATGACACAGGCATTAAAATCATTAGGGAAATGAGGAATTAGTAGGTTTAGTTAAGTATTAAATACCCCCTCCACTATCCAATTTTTTCTTTGTGCTTTTTATTAGTGAACAATATATACTCCACCAAGTTTTAGCAGGGAACATGGCTGCCCAGGCAGAGACTATGTTTCCCAGGGTCCCTTGCAACTAGATGTGGCTAAGTTCTTATTAATGGATGTGAGTAGAAGTGATACATGCAATTTATGAGGAAAGGGAAGTATATCTTTAAAACAGCTGGGCACAGCTTTTCTCCAGGACTGGAAAGTACATGTGCTGCACTGACCATGAGCCAGCACTGACCATAGAGGCCACAGAAATGCACTAGAAGGTGGTGAAGCACCAATATGGAAGAAACTTGGTTCTTTGGATAACTTCATGTGCCAGAGAGTCCCCTTTCAGACTACCCAATTACCTCAAGAGTGTTACACAAATATTAAACCTATAACTTTTTGGAGCCATAGTATTTTGTAGAGTAGCTTAGCCCATAACTATGTATTCATCTCAGGTTCTTTCTTTCATCAGAATAAGCAATTACTAGGTATTTTATAGGAGGATTAATTTGTATTTATGAGCTGCATTTTAAGCTTTGACCAATATAACAAAAATAGTGTAATTTAAATATTTTTCTCTATAGCTCTGCCCAAATGTATTTTAACCTTCTTGAGGTCAGACTCTTACTCCTGGAAGTTCCACTACCAAGAATACATCCTAGTAATGACAACAATATACATACTCATGGTGTATAAGAAGTATTTTGATACAAGGATAGAATATGCACTTGGAGAAATTCAAACCTCAGCTCTTGTGCTTATTAACCAAATGACTTTGGACCTAATTTTTACATATAAAGTGCTTACTGCATGTTAGCTACTTAATAAATGCTACTTCCAAGAGTACTCTATAAAATTTACAGACAATTGCAAAACAAGGTGAACAATGTTTTGTAATTCATCACAACTTAATTTTACCCATGTGTGTTTGTTTGGATTTTTTTTGTTAATTGAGATCCATCATAAGCTATTTTGGAAGAATCTTAATGGTGCAACAGAATTTTACCCTTTTATGTTGTCTGTATACTTTTGCCTTAAGTAGGTAAAGTCAACTTAAAGAGACAATTTGGATAAATAATCACAGATACATCAGATCTATTTCTCAGTATATTTTGTTTCCTTAATACTCTTCAAAATAAATTTTAAATTTTTCCATAGTTTCATGTTATATTTCACTTCTAAAAACTCAAGATCAGTTTCATATTACATTACAAAGCTATAGTAATCAAAACAGTATGGTACTGGCAAAAAACATGGATACTTAAACCAATGGAATAGAAAGCCCAGAAATAAATCCATGAATATATGGCCAATTAATCTTTGAAAAAGGTGCCAAGAATACACAATGGGAAAAGAATAGCCTCATCAATAAATGGTATTGGGAAAACTGGATATTTACATACAAAAGAATGAAATTGGATCCTTATTTTACACATTACAAAAAATCAACTCAAAATGGATTAAAGACTTAAATGTAACAACTGAAACTGTAAACTGTTTTCTTCTCCTAGAAGAAAACATAGGAAAAAAAGATCCTTAACATTAGTCTTGGCAATGATTTTTTTGGATTTGACACCAAAAGAACTGGCAACAAAAGCAAAAATGAACAACTGAATCTACAAAAGCTAAAAGTTTCTGCACGGCAAAGGAAACAATCAACAAAATGAAAAGGCAACTTATGCAATGGGAGAAAATATTTGCAAACTATATATCAGCTAAAGGGTTAATATTCAGGAGAACACATACAACTCAATAGCAAAAACAAGCAACAAATAACCTGATTTAAAAATGATCAAAGTAGTTGAATACACATTTTTCCAAAGATGATATACAAATGGCCAATGTGTAGATAAAAATATGTTCAACATCACTAATCACCAGGGAAAAGCAAATCAAAACTACCATATTACTTCACTCCTGTTAGGATGGCTCATTATCCAAAAGACAAAAGATAACAAGTGTTGGCAAGGATATGGAGAAGAGGGAACCCTTGTACACTGTTGGGGGGACTGCAATTTAGTACAGCCATTATGAAAAACAGTATGGAGGAGTCCTCCTAAAATTAAAAGTAGAACTGCCATATGACCCAGAAATCTCACCTCTGGGTATATATCTAAAGGAAATCAGAATCTCAAAGAGATACCTGCAACCCCATCTTCAATGCAGCATTATTCACAGTAATACACAGAAACAAGGGATGAATGAATAAAGAAATTTTGATACACACCATACACACACACAAAGAAATATTATTCAGCCTAAGGAAAGTCTGCCATTTGTGACAACATGGCTGAACCTAAAGGACATTATGCTAAATAAAACTAGCCAGATACAGAACGACAAATACTGCATGATCTCACTTATTTGTGGAATCTAAAAAAAAAAAAAGTGGGGTGGGTGGGTGAAAAATGGAGCTGTTGGTCAGAGGGAACAAACTTTCTTATAAGATGAATACGTTCTGTAGACAATGTACTGCAATGGTGACTGTGGTTAATAATGATGTATTGTATACTTGAAATTTGCTAAGAGAGTAAATCTCAAGTGCTCTTATCACACACCACACAAAAATGATAGTATGTGAGGTGATGTATATGTTAATTAGCTTGATTGTGGTAATCATTTTACAAAGTATATGTGTATCAAAACATCACATTATACAACCTAAACGTATACAGCTTTTACTTGTCAACCATACCTCCAAAAAGTTGAGAGGTAAAAAAAGACAGTTCTATACCACAATCATATTGTTTACCTGATATGTGTTTCATACTTTTAAGAAATGTGGATTAATACATAGGAAAAAAAATTGTTTCCATTTTTTTATGCTAGTTAATAATGTTATCCTTTGATGATTTGATGATGATCATTTGATGATGATTTGATGATCCTTTGATGATTAAAATTTAATATATGAAGCTATTTAAATATTTAAAATGAATTTTGAGAGCATCTTCTTTGGAATTTATTATCACAAATGAATATAAACTTATATTGAATAATTTCCAACTTTAGTAATACCACTCCTTTATTTACCATTCTATTAAGAATGTATTAGGAAACAAATATTCATATTCACTGCTACTGGAAATGCACATTATCACCATATTTTTGTAAAGAAATTTATCAATAAGAAGCAAGATTTTACTCTAGAATCTAGTAATTCTTTACTCTTGGAAACCCATCCCAAAGAAATAATGACAGATGTAAACAAAGATTCAAGCTAATAAACTGTTTATAGCAGCATTATTTAAATAACAAAATTGAAAACAACCTAAATATTCCAAAGTGATAGATCAATTAAATAAATTCTACATATAAGTGAAATAATTGAAATTATATTTTATGAACTTTTTAATTATTTTGATAAAGTGCTTATGACATAATGTTAAGTGAGAATTTCAAACATTCTTATAAAATTAAATGTATCTTAATTATTCAATTTAATAACTAAGTGAAAATATAATGAAGGCTTTTTACTTTTTTATGCTTTTCTGTATGTCCTGTAATTTTTATATTCAGAATTATTAACATTTCTGATTTAAAGAAAAAGAAATTTTCTAGAGATATGACTCTGATCTCTATTTTGATCTTAAATTTCACTGTCTGTACAATACTCAGCACAGTTACTCTTAGGAAAAGATCTTCGGTGTGCTAGAAAAGATTATACATGATACCCTAAAAGATGGTTACCATATTTATGTCATTGTTTTATTATTCTTTCTCTTAAAGCAGTGTTTTCATAGTGGAATTTATCTTCTCTCTTATCCTCTTCTGATTAAGGAAGCTTCTCCTTTCACCTTTCATTTTATTTTATTTTTTAACATCTTTACTGGAGTATAATTGCTTTACAATGGTGTGTTAGTTTCTCCTTTATAACAAAGTGAATCAGTTATACATATACGTATGTTCCCATATCTCTTCCCTCTTGCGTCTCCCTCCCTCCCACTCTCCCTATCCCACCCCTCTAGGTGGTCACAAACCACCTAGCTGATCTCCCTGTGCTATGCAGCTACTTCCCACTAGCTATCTATTTTATGTTTGGTAGTGTATACATGTCCATGCCACTCTCTCACTTTGTCACAGCTTACCCTTCCCCCTCCCCATATCCTCAAGTCACCTTTCATTTTAAATGGCTGGTAGCCTCCAGGTTTTTCCCACACTTTCTATTTGCACAAGACTCTGTGCCCTATTGCTCATGTTAAAGTAGAAAAAAACCATCTGGGTTTTGAAAAAAGCAAATATTGTAAGAACAAAGGCATGAAAGATGGATTTTATTTTAGTATGGACTATTGTTCAATCACATGACTTTCTTTTGTCACATAAACACACATGGCAAACAAAACATGCTGAAACACACATAGCAAACAAAACATGCTTTTTTCCTCTCTCTCCCTCAAACGTGTTTTCATATAATGGCAAAATTAAAAAAGAAAACATCATCTAAAATTTGCTTCTCTAAACATGCTATAAAGGATAAAATGAGAAGCAGAGCACTAATTATCCAGAATCGTGTCTTTCCAATAAAACTTTTGGTGATGATGGAAATGTTCTATATCCATCATCCAATACCATGGCCACTAGCCACATGTGGCTGTTTAGCACTTGAAATGGGGCTGGTGTGACTGAAGAACTGAATTTTTAATTTTATATGGTTTTAATTAATTTAAATTTAACTAGTCACATGTGTTTTCTGGCTACCCTATTGAACAACGCAGGCCTATTTAAACTTAGCCTGAATTCAGGATAAACTTGTATGGCTTCAGCATCACTATTTAGCTGTAATTTCCTATTATCTGTTATTTAAGAGAATTTTATAATAATAAATTCATAATAATAAAGAATTTATAATAATATTTTTTCAGGAAAGTCAAGGGATCACAGCTATATTGTCAAATTCAGTCATACTCAGAAAATCCAACACTTAATTTTTTAAATATAAGACAATGAAGTCATATTATAATATTTCCATATAGTACCAAAATACTTGGCATAAAAATGTGAAAGCTTAAAATTCTATGTTTGGAAAAACGCCCAAGAATAGTAAGGAAAAGAAGAATCTTTTATGCCCATGTGAAATCTGAGGAATTAAATGGAATTGAATTTAATTTTTCTAAAGTAAAAACACAGCTAGTGAACAAATTCCATTTATATAAGTATAGTACATTGTGTATAATGGGACATTTATAGATATTTTAAATAATTCTATATTACTTTATAAAAGTTATAAATCATTTCTCTACATAAATGTTTTGAATGTACAGAAAAGTAGAAAAACCCTATATTCCAAATTACCAAAGGCATCCGTTATCATCACTGTGATTCCTTTATTATTTCATCTTTTTGCTATGATATTTTCCTATAGAGTTGGACAATATTAAGAAAGACTCTTGATAAACATTTTAAATGATTGTGTAGTATTTCACTGAATGGCTGTGCGGCATTTGCTTGACCAATTCTCATTTAGGACATTTAGGTTATTTCCAATGTTTCACGTTAAAATAAGGCTAGGATAAACATTCACCAAATTTAGAAATTTCGGTCATTATTATCAACCATAAAATGGTTTTTGCTCTCAGAGAAATTAATCATGACCATATTCTGAGAGAACTTTCCCTAGAATATGCTATAATAACAATTTCTAGACAGGAGGGATAAAAGGAGGGACCATCACAAAATTCATTCAGGTAGCTAGAATTTAGACTTTCCTTATTGCCAAATACCACAATAAAGTCCCTGTTAGCTTTTCTCTTTAAATGTAGGTGAAATTATGTCACACAAAGAAATGTCTGTATTTTCTCTTTTTGCTCACAGACAGTAGCAATTTTCCTCTTTCATCCTATTAAAGAAACCAACCTGCATACACATAGGCAGGTGCTGTTCTGAGATCCTTGATGATAAATGTTTCTTGTCAACCGGGAAAGTATACAAAGGAATCCTCCATGCCTTTTTGGTCTTGCATCAGCTGAGGAAACCTATCCATGTGGTCCTATAGGTTCACCAGCATCTAACACCCAAATCTCCACCTCTTTTAGGCTTTAAACCTGTACTTCATATCAAGTCACAGATGATTTTGAGACGTTAAAGTTATTTACAACTTAGAAAGCCAGTGGATTTAGTTTCTCAAACTTAGGATTTTTGATTAGTGAAAATAAAGATAAATGGGTACATTATTGGTCATTTCCCCAAAGGATTTCGTAGGTTTCCTGCTAAGGTAAAGCATATGGTTCAACAACAAAATAATAATAATTAATACAAAATGCTTTAATGATGAGTCAGACAAACCTTTGGAAGGAAAACCTTTGTGCCACATTGATTAGGTGTAGACAGACTAAGATAAAGAAACAAAAGGCTGCTTTACATTTCACATATTTTATCCCTCAATGTTTATCAGATATTGAGCAAATCCGATTAAATTAATACCAAGAGAGCTACATATTCTTTGTTCATACCGTTCTTTCAATGAATAATATACGGAATTTTTGCACAACTACAATTTTTTGATCCTTTAGGAGGTGTTGAAATTCAGTTTAAAGGCTAAAACAAAAGCTTAAATGGTGTGCTTTCTGTTTTGTGAATCGCAGACACTGCTTTACTGGTACGACACCCAAGATTCTAAGCTGACATCAAAGCAAAAAGAAAAAAAAGATCATCTGAAATGACAGCAGCAGCTGCAGCATCCGCCTCTAAATTAGGCTGCGTTTCAAAGTCTGGACTCAACTGCTAAGCAGTATAAAGACCCAGGAGGAAGGCTGCCCAGAAAAGAGTGAGGCTTCCGACCTAACACATCAAAGTAACACATGCTAGGAAGAGCAATAAACGCATGTGTCCCACATTCACGTGCTGCCTAATTGCATTGGGCTCATGAAACCAAGACAAACCTTCAGCTGATTCCTGGTTTAAGAGAGGATTTGAGATCTTTTCTATGCGGAAAGCTGACACAAATTGGTTGCAGATTAGAGTCTGGCTCCGTAACGAAGCATCCCATAATTTCAAAAGATGGTCATTTCAGTGTCATATGGCATCTTCAAAACACTGACTTCTTAATGAAGTAACATATAAACTAACCATTAGGTATAAATAAAAGTTAAAAAATAAGCTTCATAAATGAAGCAAGCCTTAATTTGTACATTCAGGGATAGATGCTTTGAGAAAGGCTTTTTCGTTTGTTTTGCATATAAACTACCAATTTTGAGGGCATTTATCTTCTAAAGCATGAGCTATTTAACGAGAACTTAGAATACTAATATCTGTTAAGAGAGGAGAGAAATAGTTAGATGTTTTAGATGTAATTTTTAGCAGAAATGCTTACTGCCATAAGGTCTGCATTAAGGGATCATTACTATATATAGACGATGTAATATATTTAGTAGCACAATTTGCAATTAGATATATAGCAACACACATAAGCTTAATACATTAGAGCTCTGAATTCTTTTATTCTGTGTTCATACCCTTTATGCTCTTTATTTTGCAGCACAATGCCCTATTATTCTGCAAAATACTCTTCTGTATGTGTGAATTACCAAAGTTAACTTACACAATTACCTGAGGAGACTTTAATTATAATTAGTGGAAGGCTGATAATTAATCCTATTATGTGAAATATTCATGAGTTATCACTGAACATATGCACTAAAAAGAAAACCTCAGAAATATGCAGGGTGATTATAAACACATGAAAATGGGGGAAAAAATGTAGGATGAAAATTGTAAAATTTTTGGCTATAAGTTTTGACTAAATAAATATGATTGCAAGGCTTTGAGAGTCAGAAAACCTTAGGATTAATCTCTTTAGTGCTCACGTGATAAAAATCATAAAAGAAATTCTGCAAGAATATATTGTATCATATATTAAGAGCCTATCTCCAGAATTATGATGAAGGCCCAATTCCATTGACGTTAATCAACTTTGAATTTATGTCTAGGATATATAAATAGATTGAGTCACATTATCTCACTTCATGGAAAATAGAAACATTAAGTACTTTTCAGAAGGGTGAATCATGTAATGGATCATTTTTCATTATGATGGAATAAAAAAATCATTGCAACCAATTCATGCAGTGGTCCCTATTATCAGTATCTGGTGCTTAGGAGAAAGGAAAAAAAAAATTCTTCGTGACAATTCTGGTTGTTGGGCCTCTCCTCTCTGGACGTTCCTGCATTCCTTAATATCACAAGATTGTCCCGTTACATCATATATGAAGTGACATCAATGAATGCCCTTGGTCAGGGTATAAAACTGGCAGTATGACCAAATCACAAAGGGACCATAGCTCATGTCCTGAAAGGTTGGAATGGATTTGTCCCCTTGAGCTATCTCCCTGATCTACATCTACCTCAAGGCACTTGAGACTAGCCAAGGTGGTTTCCTTGAGATCTACCAAGAACAGTGTCAGAAAGAACCCAACCTAATAAGAACTTTGGATTTCCCTGGATGGGTAACAGGTCCCCTATTTGGTATATGCCAATCCCAATTCTGCACTGTGTCTTTCTTTTTGAGAGACACTGACTTTCTCGAAATCTTAACTGACCAATAAATATAACCATCTAAACAACCATATATTATTACAAGCTATTTGATGTTATTTCCATAGCCATAAGTAGTCAGGTACACTCAGTAGTGGCATCAGAGGGAAGACAGTGGCAAATAGATATGTGTATTGGTCTGTATATGTCGAGTCCAAGTTGGAGAAGGGCCCACAGACTTGAATTTTCATGGATGTACAAGTCAGTGGTACTATCCCTTTGCTTGTGACACCTGCATTTTATCCTTTCTAGTAGCAGTTCTGTGCTCAAGGCTAATGGTGACTCTAATTGCACCTATAAAGTCTCAGTGTCTATAAATAACTTCACCCTTGTCACAGTTTCTTCCGACTAGATGAAGATCTTTGAGGTGAGACTAAAAACATCTTCAAAATAATTATGTGACTAGCAGTTGTATACACTTTACAGATTACAAAATTTGTTTCACATACATTATCTTGTTAATTCTCACCAGCAACCCATAGGCATTTTATCATGTCCAATTACAGGTGAGGAAACTTGAGGTCAGAAAGAGAAATATGCCTCAAACCGCACAGCTAGTAAAGTGGTACAGCCAGGACTCTCCCAAGACCTCCTGCGTCTAAGTCCTTTGCAGTTTCTACATCACGCACAACCATCTTCTATCCATTCAGTGTCTCAGAGAGCCTATCATCAGAGGGTTAAATGGGAAAGCAATGACTTTTCCAATGCTTAATCCTTAAAGTTATCCTGAAAATCATTTTTAAGAAGTCCTTGGTTTAGGCTTCTTTGAGATCTTTCATTAATTTATGCCTTAACTGGTTCATAATGGCATCTTGCTATATCAATTCTTAATCATTTAAAAAATGTCTCATGTTTGCTTGGCTTAGCATAAAATGAGACAAGACACACTGGAAAGTTAATAAGGTATAAAACGTTAAGGCTGGCTACTTGGATACTTTTCATTTCTGTTCTATGACAATATCAAGACATTGTTGATCTTTCTTTTTATATGGCATGGGAAATACTCTGATTCAATGTATTCTTAAGTTAGGCAATGTCTTTGATCAGATACCATTATTTATTACTGGGATTTTTTTGTAGTATTAATCCCCAGAAAGTGAAGTCACATCTACTTTAGTATTTTTTTTTTTTTTTGTATGTGGTACGTGGGCCTCTCACTGTTGTGGCCTCTCCCGTTGCAGAGCACAGGCTCCGGACGTGCAGGCTCAGCAGCCATGGCTCACGGGCCCAGCCGCTCCGCGGCATGTGAGATCTTCCCAGACGGGGGCACGAACCCGCGTCCCCTGCATCGGCAGGCGGACTCTCAACCACTGCGCCACCAGGGAAGCCCCACATCTACTTTAGATTAGGGTGACTCTATAACCTTTTTTATCCAGGGCAATTGCACAAGAAGAAAAAAGCCCAAGTTCCTTCATCAATACCTCATATACTTTCCCCCCTATGAATTTACATGATAAGTATTTACAGCATACCTCCTATAGATACACATATACTCATGTATGTGGGTATGACTTCTTGAAACAGTCTATAAACAAATACAAATTTTGATAAGTGCTATGAAGCAAAGTAAAGGGTATAGTGAAAGATTGTAAAAATCAGACTAGGCCTCCCTAAGGAAATGCATTAAAAATTAGTTGGAGTTAGCCAAGTGAAAAGTTGGCAGAAGTCCCTTCCATAGTGAGGAATCAGAATAAGTTTGTGTGAATTCCTGTTCAAAGAGGATCTTTGTTCAAGATTCAAAAACAATAATTAAGTACCTATTATATGCCAAGCTCCATTCTAGGTATTGGGGCAATAAAAAGGTTTCTCTCTTGAAGCTCACACTCCAGTAGGGGAAACGATAAACAGAAGAAAGAAGAGGGGGCAAGAGGGGGAGCGGGAGAGATTATGATTTTAGGATAGGGACAAAGTTTTTTTTTTTAACAAAGAAACAATACTGTAACATGTCATAGAGAGTAACTGGGGTTAGGAGAAGGATGACTTTAGATTTTCTGGCAGAAAAAGCTCCTCTAAAGAGGTGATATTTGAACTGTGTTTTGACTGACAAGGGTGGGCCAGCCAAGTCAAGATCTGAGGGGAGAAGATTCCAGGCAGAGAAAAGAGCAAGTTAATCACCCTAAGGTGAAAATGAGCTTGCTGTATTTAGGCAACAGATAAGCAAAAGCCAGTATGGCAGAAATACAGTGAGTGGGGAGAAGAACTACATTAGAAGGGCTTAAGAAAGTAAGGCTTATAGGCATAACGTAGGGTTTAGCTGTTATAGCTGGGGGACTCAAGGACCCTCGTAAGGAAGAGCGAGAGAACCTGGAGAGGTGGATAAATCATGAGGGTCATTGTAGACTGGATTAAACAGTTTGAATTTTAGTCAGGGCCGTGAGAAATCACTGAAGGGTTTCAAGAAAGTTAGTGACATTCTCAGTTCTGTGTCTTATCTGGTGGAGGATGTCGATGAAAAAATGGTTGCCTACCATACATATATCAGTAAACAAAGGATGCTGCAACCATCAAGCCAAGATGGTTAGCCCCAAGAGAACTCAGGACGGAAACTTAATGCTCCTCAATCAAACCATCAGACACTGCAGCCACCCCCAGTGGTGCACCCTGAGATCAGGATGAGAAAGCACAGGATTCTGGCCCCAGGGAGCTGAGGTGCCTACCAAAGGAATGATTTCAATGAGCCCAGACTCTTGCATCCTCTCATACATAGAAAAGCACTAAATTCCTTAACTTGAGATGTCTGGTTTTCTTTAATTAACAGTAACCTTTTGACATTCTGACTCCCTGGTCTTTGTTGCAAAAACTCCTATAGTTCCCGGCTCCTCCCTTACCTCTTTGGAGCCGTCCCTCAGAGCTATCTGAGATGCCGTCTCCCAGGCTTAAGTCCTCAGCTTTGTCCACAAAATAAAACATAATTCTCAACTTTTAGGTTGTGCATTTTTTTCAGTCAACAAGGGCTTTTGTGGAGAACAAGAATGGAAGAAGGGTGAGCAGTCAGAAGACTATTTCAGGAGCTCTAGAGAAAGTGAGTGCTGTAAGCCAAATTATAATGGTGGAGGTGGAGAAAAGTGAACCAATTAAAGATCCCATGGTGCTTAGGAAAGCCAGTCGTATTTGACCTGAAGATACTAAAATGCATTCTTTCAAAGAGTATTATGTTAAGTACACCACACACACAAAAAGCAATTTTAAATAGTGCACTAAAAATAAATGTGTATACTTCCTTTCTCTTAACATTAATATTTTCTCTCAGGAATATGCTAAATTGGTTTGTGTCTTTATTAAAACTTTCTGCCTAAGAAGACTTTATCATCATCTTACAGACCCCTGAATGCAGAATTTACATTGAAGAGCTCATATGAATCTCTAACTACATCACCTTAATTAAATTGAGATTTCTTTGTTTTCCCCTGCTGTTTTAATGAGAATATATTCTGCTTTCTGATACACAATAAAAATTGTGTGAATACAAATCTATTATGAACCCTCTGGTTTCAAAAGGAAACATACACTTTGATATTATTAATTGTTTTCAAAAATAAAGCTCCTATGAAAGAGCATGAAACACAGCTATTTACATTCTTAATTTCAAATCAAAACGCTGTTTTCATTACTTCGACAAAGAATAGCAATTGATCCTTTCAGTATGTAAATGAGGTACCTACTGCATGTCAAAATATTCTTTTTCCCCTTTCTACTAATTGGTAACTAAAGTACCAAATTAAAATAAAGAGAAATTTGCCAATTTTCTTATAGAATTCTTACAGGTTAACACTTTAGTATTGATTCTTGCGAGCATTTCTTCTGTTTTGCCCTTTCTTACTAAACTCTTATGCACCAAAAACCAAAGACACATTCCCTCAGTAGAGATAAGACTCACATCTCAGGATCTTTTCATGATGGTAGTGGCTATCATGCCCCATGTGCTAAATACAGAAGGGTCAACATGGTTAGAAGCCATTTGGGGAGTAGTGGTGGAAAGTCAAGTGCAGGTCTAGAATTGGGCACACTTTCATGTTTTGTGTTAGGTTCTAGGTCCCAAAGCCAAACTTCTGGAACTTCAGGAACTCCCCAGAGGTTTAGGTCACAAGGAGACAAATTTAGGGATGTGATTCACTTCTTCCTTGGTCAATCAATTATTGCTCACGTACTATTTGGCATGCATGCTTCTTCTTGATGGACCTTTTGACGTGAAAAGGATATAGTCCCTACCGTCTAAAGATACTACACACTAGAGAAAGCTTTGGAAAAGTAAAAAATAATCAAAATTCAAGGGATGAGTGTAGTAATATGAGTTAGTACCCATTTTAGTAGCATAGAAAGTATGCAGTCCAGGCAGGGGAAAGTATCAAAAATTGGGAAGAGGGGACCATATTCAGAGAAGATGTCCTAAAGAAAGTCCTTTCTATACATAGAAAAAAAGCTCACAGTTACTAAAGGGGAAAGGGGGTGGGAGAGGGATAAATTAGGAGTTTGGTATTAGCAGATACAACTATTATATATAAAATAGATAAACAACAAGGTCCTACTGTGTAGCACAGAGAACTATATTCAATATACTGTAATAAACCACAATGGAAAAGAATATGAAAAAGAATATATATATATATATATATGTAATTGAATCACTTTGCGGTATACCAGAAGCTACTACAACATTGTAAATCAACTATACTTCAGTAAAAGTTTTAAAAATACCGTCTATAGAATACATGTGAGTTGGACAACTGGTGAAGAACACAAAGAGAACAACCCAGGTTGGGCGTAGTGGACACTGTGCATTACAAACCAACATTCTTCCCGTTCTTATTCCTTCTTAACAGAACTCTAGTTTTGCTGAGACATCCACCCCTCCCATAAACAACCATATTCTTCAGAAGAAATAAACTTTATCCCCAGATTCATGAATGGTTCTGATTGTTCTAAGGTAGAGTTTCTGAACCATGACACTCTTGATATTTGGTCCTGGATAATTTTTTGTTCCCCCTCACCTGTGACAGCCAAGATTATCTACAGACATTGCTAAATGTCTGCTGGGGAAGAAAATTACTCCCTATGGAGAACCATAGGTCTAAGGATAATTCCAATGGTTCTGTAATAAGCACAAGATCAAATTCTAACTCTCTTCTGTTATTCACACAATTTTTGTGCCAGAACTTTGTCCTGGAACTGCTGCAGCCATCTTGTTTCCATCCTGAACAAAAAGAGTAATGACCTAAGATAATAGAGGCAAGGTAGAGAAAACCTGAGTCTTTGATGACATTCAAATGAATTCTTTGTTGTAGGGAGTTGTCCTGAATGTTCTGATATATGAAATAGTATATTTATTGTCTAGAACAGTTTGTATTGAAGTTCCCACAAATTACACCCCAGAGATCTTTGATACTGAGAGAAAGCCCCCTGTGCACCATCCTGATGCACCTGGGGAACTGCAGGTTTCCAGAATGGCTACCACAAAAATTGAGGTGGTAAAAGGAATAAAGATGGAGTATGTGACAGTGATTAGAGGTGACAGTACTGCGTTCAATGATAAGTAGTGATTGAGAGATGCTGAAGGCTTAAGCAGGGTCAGGATTGGGTCTTTGAACGTAGGTTGGAGAACGGATGAGGAGAGCAAGACCAAAGCCAGAGCTCAGAGTGAGGAGGGAGCTGCAGTAGTCCAGGTGGAAGCGGACGGTGGTACTTCAACCTCCACTTTCCAAAAATAGTTTGCTCTTTAGTTTTTCTTCCAAGCATTTGAAACCAAGAGATCAAGTTTCCACTTTCTAGTCATTCTGTGACCTTCCTCGCAAAGTCTGGCTTCTCCTCTGAGGGACGTATCTTATCCACAGTTACCTGACACAACCCTGGTTGTAGACATAACCAACAAGGGCAGTTCTACCTTTATACTTTCAAGTTAAACAGTGTTCTACATTCAGAAATCTAACTTTAATCTTTACACCCCTATCAACACAATAGCCTCCCAATGACACAATAAATATACCACCAAGGCTTTCACAAAGCTAGAGTGACATACGTTGACTTCTCATGAATAGCGACTGAAGGTAGTGAATGAACTCTCAAACAGAGCAGGGTACAAACACTGGGTTTCGTTCTAGATACTGGAGCATGCTGAGATCTACCCACTATCTAATGATATCCCACCTGTATTTATGGAGTCGTGTGCAACATCTCTGAATGGTTCACATCAGAACTTCTTGTTGTGAAGTTAAATTAGGACTATATGTAAGTTTCCATTTTAAGGGTTTGATTATACAACTTTTGATAGTAAATTGTTAAAGATAAAATAAACCGTACTAGATTAGACCATTTGAAATATACTACTTTATAATTCTCTTTACTTATCTCTGATACTGTTTTACGTGGCATATTTCTGCAGGCACTTTTCCCTGCTGAAATTTGCTATCTTAGTTTCTCTCTCTTGTAACACTGATAATACTAAAATTCTACACACACAAAAAAATCATAATGGTTCGGGAACCAATATCACTGTAGCAAAATAAAAATTATATTTGGAAATGTCAAATACATAGCCTTTATTCTGTTTTGAATAAAGAATGAAACAGACCCAATTTACCATGTTAAAGGGGAAGTACTACACAAAAATCTATGATCAATGTCTCTTTGACATTTAAGTAGCTTTTGTTTTTAAAACTGCATCTACTGTTTTCAGCCCTTTCCTAATGGCCTAATTGACTGGTAAATTTGATTTTATGTGTTTAAAAATTAAACTGTCGCATTAACTAGTTATTCATTTTTATTGTCTGCTGAAATAGGTAACTGATATGTTTATGCCCAGACCCCATGGGAATGGCTAGAAAGAATGTCCATAAAGCTTTGGAGGTGGTTATATCAGAGAGGGATACTCACATCAGAAGCAGTTATAAGGAGTGTATGATGCTCACATACACATGCATGTTTATAAGGATTTTAATCTTTCACCAATGAGCAGGTGATGGGTATGAGTAATGCCTCTAAATCCCTATGTAGCACAATGGAAAAAAGAATTATCACTTTATCATAGTGTCCCAGAAAACAAAGGACTTCTCAGATCATCTGTTACATCCCTTAGTAAAATTAGGATTAGTTCCAAGAGAATGTCTTCCAGGGCTTCTTCAAAGTTTAGGTTTCTTAGGCAGTGAACATTTCTCTACTTTCCATAATGCTACTGACTTTGGTTAAGTAGCATTTCTAAAAATCATGTTACATTCTCATTTGATCATTTTTATCTTATTAGTTCTAGGTATTCACAAGTTAAACCCATGTCCTTTAACTCCTTTTATAAGAACTAAAGCTATATTTTTAACTAGGAGCTCTTAAACACAAGAGTTAATATAAATAATTAAAACAAATTATTTATACAAATCCCAAACATAGTTATAAAATGCCTCTGTACCTCCATTTTAAATCTTACCAGCCAAACAATGGCATAGTTTTTATCATTTTGCTTGAGCAAATAATCATTTTGATGTCAAAACACTAAAATATGTAACTGTAAATTAAGAGCCCACTTATCCCCCCCCCCAAAATGTCCATCTATTTGAGAAGCAATTCTGTCTCTGGTAGTTTATCCTAAGGAATTAATACAAAGGAAGGAAGAAGGAAGAAGGAAGAAGGAAGGAAGGAAGGG
>NW_021703767.1:116214171-116319497 GCF_005190385.1 Monodon monoceros | reverse complement strand
GGAGGGAGGGAGGGAGGGAGGGAGGAAGGAAGAAGGAAGAAGAAAGGTAGATATGAAAGAGATTTCCTTATGGGGAAATTAGAAACAACCTAAATGCCTAATGTGGGAATAGTTAATTAAGCTAGTCTTCCACTTAATAAAACTTTATGCAAATTCTGTCTGCTTTATTCAGTACTAATAGCAAACCCTAGTACTGATATATAGTAGGCACTCAAAATATATCTGTTGAATGAATAAATGATGCAGCCATTAACATTAAAATTTGGAACACTATGAAATCAAATGGAAAAAATGCTTCTGATGCAAAGTTTAACAGAAAAGTAAATACAGAAATATATTTATGATTTGTCTGCTATGAAAAATATATGTGGGCAGATGGAAAAGAATTAATGCACAGTAATCAAGATTACTTTTGTTTGCAAATTTTCTGTCATGTTTTTCCTCTATACATAAAACCTAAACCAGATATGTACATGGGCAACCATGCCTAGTGCCTTTGGCCCTACACTGATAGCTCTGACTGAGGGCCATCTCTTTTCTCCATTCCAAGTACAAAGTTTGAGTGCCCACTGCTCCACTCACCTGCCACTTTTTCTATACTTTTCCTTCCCCCACCCTCTTTTATCTCCCTGACATCCATCTAGCCTGCCTCTCCCAGCATTTTCAATAACAAGAGAAAGACATTTTGATTATGCCAGGCAGAGGGGCTCTACCTGTAACTGGCATGGAACACTTGCTTTGGCTGTGGTTACCAAGGAAAAGCATAATTTTACATCTATCCTCCTGATGTAGCACATTTCATTTCTGATACAAGTTCACAGTGAAAAACCCTGAAGCCAAAATCATGATTTTATAAAAAATTATAAAAATGTAATAGGGTGATAACTATTTATAGATTGAGACAATGAATAGCATAAATCGTGAACATTTTTAAATGGTCACATGACAATTAAATTGGTCTATGAAATGAACACTAAATTTGGGGCAGAAGCAGGAAAATTGGTATTCCATTATTGGCAAATATTCTTATAAAGAAAGCGCTCCCAATTTTTTTCCTCATTCAGGCCACATGAGCACCTCATCAGTATAGAAAATTATTCTGGAAATAATATATTAAAATTATTCTGTTGTCTGGAAGTACACACAATTGAGCAAAGAGATTATGATGTGGAGGGAACATTCCAAGTGTAGAAGGGCTGCTGGTGGAAATGAGGCTGACGGTAGATGAGGAGGCACTGTGGTGACGTGATCTCACAGCACATGTAACACTGTTGCAGTTTTAACACTTCTCCATGTGGTTATATGTTTAGAATGGAAGCTTTACCCATACAGGGAGCAGGTATCCTCAGCACACAGCATGTCACCTGACATTTTCTGAATTTCAGCAACCCTAAGACTCAACAGAGAATATACTGAGTCCCTGTTTTATGTACCTGTAAGGAAAAAACGTTTGTAAAGATGGAATTATGGCATGCCATCACATGTAAAACTAATCCCAATTTCATAAATGTTAAAATATGGGGAAAAGGTGTCCCTTAGAAGCGCACTACGGCAGTAGGAATCCCACCAATATGTGTTCAATGAACCACACACCATAAATGTCCTCAGAAACTCTGAAACTTCTGTTTTGCTTTGTGTTCCTTGGTTGGTTACTGCAAAGCCAAGATATACAATGTGCTCTATGTCCTCAAAGACCATTGGAATTATTCAAGTTTATAGGTGAAAAGAAACTCACAGATGAACTAGTCCATACCCTTATTTAATAAAAGCGAAAAATGAGGCTCATGGAGTTGAGGTGACTTGTTCAGAGATCCAATTCCGTGACATCATGTAGCAATCGTAAAACGTCTAAGACTAAAGCTTGTTTTTAATAATTAATCTGTTAGTCCCAGAGATTGAAATAACCCATATCAAAATGGCATTTTATATCAGGTGTTACAACGAAAACAAATCTCTAATACGCTATTAAACAATAGTACTATGAATTCTTAAACTCACTGATTTAACTCTAATTCTATTCAACAATCACTTGATTATCACCCTTCTCTGCTGGCACATCCTTTGTAAAATTTTTCTATACATATGAGACACAGTAGGATAGTACTGCTATTATTCTAGCAGTGGCCATAAATAAGGAATCATTTTGTAAGGAATGTATTTTCTCAGTATTCTTCCCTCTAAATGTTTCTTAAACTTGACATCATCACACAATTTATATTCCATCTATGTTTTAAAAATCAGTCTTTAAAATGACTGTTTTGATTTATTGTCATATAACGATAGTCTAATATATTGGTTTATCTTAATTCTTTTCTCTGCTGACAGAACTGACCATAGCAATAAATTAAGCAGATGTGTTCGCTAAGCTGTCTGCAGTCATGTAGAGATCTTGCCATGGGAAGATTCAGGCACAGCTGTGGGAAACCCAAGTTTCACCTAAATAAGTTTCATGAGTCTAAAACCACAGATTCCATTGAGATGAGACTTCAGCCTTTGGATTTCATTTGGTATATCATGTTCACACAGTTTTAAAAGAAATAGCAAACTCCGGGGAACTGACTAGCTCAGTAAGCCCCTCTAGGACTGACTTTGCTCCATCTGTGGTTCATTCTACCTAAGAGGAAGAATTTACCTGTAGGGCCATCTCTAAAATAATGCGGATCTGTGAGCGGGTCATTTCATGCTACCATAACATTTTCATGCAAATGAAAAGTGTTTGAAATGAATATCAAGAGCTGTGTGAGGGGGCTTCTCTGGTGGCGCAGTGGTTGGGAGTCCACCTGCCGATGCAGGGGACACGGCTTCGTGCCCCGGTTCGGGAAGATCCCACGTGCCGCGGAGTGGCTGGGCCCGTGAGCCATGGCCGCTGAGCCTGCGCGTCCGGAGCCTGTGCTCCGCGACAGGAGAGGCCACAGCAGTGAGAGGCCCATGTACCGCAAAAAAAAAAAAAAAAAAAGCTGTGTGAAAGGCAACGTCCCAAATATAGAGTGGCTAGGAGACTGGGTCACGTGGATAGTGGAGAAGGTAAAGAGAGGTATATTAATGATGACACTTTGCTTCCATACTCATCTCTTCCTTATACCCTTAGATAATGCATATACTGAGGTATCTGCACCCCTGCACTAAAGCATACAGCTCTGGATGAATTGTCACCCCATATGTCATACCCTGGAGTTAGCTCTTTTGCCTAAAAATATAATTCAGACTTGGCAGCTGCTTTAGTGGCACATCCTACAAACCTTCTAAAACATAATTCTCCATAGCCAAGATCTTTAAGCTTGAGCTTTCCTTTCCCCCTCCCCACCCCCCTCTCCTCTCTACCTTCCCCTCTTCTTTCCTCCTCTCCCACTTAAGTGCTTGCCCAGCTCTCAGTGCGTTCTCTCTCTCTCTCTCTCTCTCGTTTATTATGCCACTGACTTTTTCTAATGAGAAATACGCAACTTCTCTAGAAGAAAAAGGGATGGCAGATTAAACTGGGCTGACAATTACAAGGTCCTCTTTGATGAGCTAGAAAAGCTAGGATGCCTGAACTAAACATACTCTCAAATTAATCACGTTTGGGCTTCCCTGGTGGCGCAGCGGTTGAGAGTCCGCCTGCCGATGCAGGGGACACGGGTTCGTGCCCCGGTCCGGGAGGATCCCACATGCCGTGGAGCGGCTGGGCCCGTGAGCCATGGCCGCTGAGCCTGTGCGTCCGGAGCCTGTGCTCCGCAACGGGAGAGGCCACAACAGTGAGAGGCCCGCGTACTGCAAAAAAAATTAATCACGTTTGTCCTTTTCTGTTCCATAATCAAATCTACTATTTTACAATGTGATTTTTCTGTAAAGATAGCCTGTTTATAAATGTTTTACCCACTATGAGATTTATTTAATTATTCACTAGTTTGTGTATTTTAATACCCAAAATATGATAATCTGCATTTTTTGTTATGGTGGGAAGTAGGGACCTAATTTTTGTCCTATATGATTGCCAACAGACACAAAACTATTTTCTGAATGATCTAGCCTTTCTAATTTGAAATGCTATCTGTAACATATTATCACACATACTCACACACATTTGTCTTAGCAGACTCCTTTCTGTCCCATCTTCAGCTATTGTACCAGAGCCATATTTGTTTAATATCATTATACTACTTATTAGTATCTGGTAATACAAGTATCGCT
This sequence comes from Monodon monoceros, assembly GCF_005190385.1. Classification (NCBI taxonomy): domain Eukaryota; kingdom Metazoa; phylum Chordata; class Mammalia; order Artiodactyla; family Monodontidae; genus Monodon; species Monodon monoceros. The sequence goes on along the minus strand of NW_021703767.1, from coordinate 116,315,330 downwards.
CTTAAGTTTTATAAGCAGAATTGGTTCTTTCATATCTTTATTCTCTCATATAAAGTTTTCAGTCATTTCTGTCAAATTATAAAAATAATCCCATTGAAAATTTGCTTGGAAATGCCTTAAATTTGTATATTAATTTAGTCAGGACGAGTCTCAATTGTATTGAAACTTCTTAACTAGGAATTTCTTCATCTTTTTTTTTTTTTTTTTTTTTTTTTTTTTTGCTGTACGCGGGCCTCTCACTATTGTGGCCTCTCCCGTTGTGGAGCACAGGCTCCGGACGCGCAGGCTCAGCGGCCATGGCTCACGGGCCCAGCCGCTCCGCGGCATGTGGGATCTTCCCGGACCGGGGCACGAACCTGTGTCCCCTGCATCGGCAGGCGGACTCTTAATCACTGCGCCACCAGGGAAGCCCTTCTTCGTCTTTTACAGTGTATAAAAGTTTATTTTTAGTTACACAGTTTATTCACAGATGTTTTTGCTAATATAAATGGGATTTTTTTCATCACTATATTTTATAGTTGGTTGTTGATGGTCTATAGAGAAGCTATATAAAGAATCTACTGTGGACTAAGAATTATATTAGGCATCGGAGATGGAAGATGGAGAAGGACGAAGGGGAGAAGGGGAAAGAGGAGGGAGAGGAAGAAGTGCTAATTTAAGTTGCTTGCAATTTAGGTGGGTGAAGCTGTCAAGTAAATCAATGATAACATCACGGTGTGATAAGGTATGAGACAGAGGACATAACGGTGAGCTCCGTCTGTCATGGCCATCTATCCACCATCTTTTCTGTCTACACAGATTTTTATTCCCTGAAATAATTCATCTAAATCATCCATATGATAGAATGGACTTATCTAGCTGGTAGATAAATACTATTTTTCTTGCCATAGAGAAGCTAATTACTTGCCCAATATTACTTCATTGAATTGTGAATCTATTATGTGCCTGACACTTCACTAGGCAACAGTGGAGAACAGAATCGATATAATCAATTCAAACAATTCAAGTATTCACATAGTTTATAGTATATCTGGTCAGATGTAAAACACTTTTCTTTGAAGACAACGTTGCCTGGGCTTGGGCATATGCACATGAGTGATTACACGCACATACACACACACACAGCTATAAAGAAAAAAAATATCATATATGAGAAACAAAATCATATCCTATTCAAGACCTATAACTACACATTAACTATGTCGGTGTGATAAGGTACATAATACCTTCCCCCAAAGATGTCCACATCCTATTCCTCAGAACCTGTAAATGTGTTACTTTAAATGGCAAAAGGAACTTTGCAGTGATTAAGTTATGGATTTGGGGATTGGGAGCTTGTCCTGGATTATCTGTGTGGACCCAACGTAATCACACAGGAGGGTCATGGCCAGAGAGAAAGCAGTGTGATGGCAGAAGCAGAGGCCTGAGTGATGCACAGAAGGGATCATGAGTCCAGGAATGCAAGTGTCATCTAGAAGCTTTAAAAAGCAAAAAAATGGATTCTCCCCTCGAGCCTCCAGAAGTAATGCAGTCCAGTCAACCCATTTTAGACTACAGACCTCCAAAACTATAATATATATGAATTGTTTTAAGCCACTAAATTTGTTACAAGCAGCAATAGGAAAATTAATACATCTGGTAAATCCGAACTCTTCAGTACAAGAGTCACAGCTATCATTCAAATGGTCATAATGCAACTCTTTAGCCTTATGTCTCATGGCAGCCTAACTTGGTCCATTCAAAACAGCAATATAATCAGCACCATCTTCTTGCCTTCCACCTCTTTCTTAACTTATCCCCAACTCTGGCCATGAAACATCTCCTTCTCTATGTAATTCCTGTTCAAGGCCTACTTTGAAACTGAATCACAATTCATTTTATTCCACTAATTCACATATTCCCCATTACAGTGGTATCCAAACAGTACTTTAGCTTTTTTAAACTCAACACTGTGCTTTGTAATTGTTCTTAGCCATCTAAACTATCTACTATGCTGCTCATCAGACTATAACTTTCAAAGAAACGGGATATATGTGCTTTGGTTTTTATTTCTTTATTTTTTAACACCTTTATTGGAGTATAATTGCTTTACAATGGTGTGTTAGTTTCTGCTTTATTACAAAGTGAATCAGCTATAAATATACATATATCCCCATATCTCCTCCCTCTTGCATCTCCCTCCCACCCCTCTAGGTGGTCACAAAGCACTGAGCTGATCTCCCTGTGCTATGCGGCTGCTTCCCACTAGCTATTTTACATTGGGTAGTGTATATAAGTACACTCTCACTTCATCCCAGCTTACCCTTCCCCCTCCCTGTGTCCTCAAGTCTATTCTCTACAGCTGCATCTTTATTCCTATCCTGCCCCTAGGTTCTTCAGAACCATTTTTTTTTTAAGATTCCATATATATGTGTTAGCATACGGTATTTGTCTTTCTCTTTCTGACTTCACTCTGTATGACAGACTCTAGGTCCATCCACCTCACTACAAATAACTCAGTTTCGTTTCTTTTTATGGCTGAGTAATAGTCCATTGTATAAATGTGCCACATCTTCTTTATCCATTCATCTGTCAATGGACACTTAGGTTGCTTCCATGCCCTGGCTGTTGTAAATAGAGCTGCAATGAACATTGTGGTACATGACTCTTTCTGAATTATGGTGTTCTCAGGGTATGTGCCCAGTAGTGGGACTGCTGGGTCATATGGTAGTTCTATTTTTAGTTTCTTAAGGAACCTCCACACTGTTCTCCAGAGTGGCTGTATCAATCTACATTCCCAGCAACAGCGTATGAGGGTTCCCTTTTCTCCACAACTTCTCCGGCATTTATTGTTTGCAGATTTTTTGATGATGTCCATTCTGACCAGTGTGAGGTGATACCTCATTGTAGTTTTGATTTGCATTTCTCTAATGATTAGTGATGTTGAGAATTCTTTCATGTGTTTGTTGGCAATCTGTATATCTTCTTCGGAGAAATGTCTGTTTAGGTCTTCTGCCCATTTTTGGATTGGGTTGTTTTTTTGATATTGAGCTGCATGAGCTGCCTGTAAATTTTGGAGATTAATCCTTTGTCAGTTGCTTTATTTGCAAATATTTTCTCCCATTCTGAGGGTTGTCTTTTCATCTTGTTTATGGTTTCCTTTGCTGTGCAAAAGCTTTGAAGTTTCATTAGGTCCCATTTGTTTATTTTTGTTTTTATTTCCATTTCTCTAGGAGGTGGGTCAAAAAGGATCTTGCTGTGACTTATGTCATACAGTGTACTGCCTATGTTTTCCTCTGAGTGTTTTGTACTGTCTGGCCTTACATTTAGGTCTTTAATCCATTTTGAGTTTATTTTTGTGTATGGTGTTAGGGAGTGTTCTAATTTCAATCTTTTCCACGTAGCAGTCCAGTTTTCCCAGCACCACTTATTAAAGAGGCTGTCTTTTCTCCATTGTATATTCTTGCCTTCTTTATCAAAAATAAGGTGACCATATGTGCATGGGTTTATCTTGGGGCTTTCTATCGTGTTCCATTGATCTATATTTCTGTTTTTGTGCCAGTACCATACTGTCTTGATTACTGTAGCTTTGTAGTATAGTCTGAAGTCAGGGAGTCTGATTACTCCAGCTCCATTTTTGTTTCTCAAGATTGCTATGGCTATTCAGGGTCTTTTGTGTTTCCATACAAATTGTGAAATTTTTTGTTCTAGTTCTGTGAAAAATGCCATTGGTAGTTTGGTAGGGATTGCACTGAATCTGCAGTTTGCTTTGGGTAGAATAGTCATTTTCACAATGTTGATTCTTCCAATCCAAGAACATAGTGTATCTCTCCATCTGTTTGTATCATCTAATTTCTTTCATCAGTGTCTTATAGTTTTCTGCATACAGGTCTTTTGTCTCCTTAGGTAGGTTTTTTCCTAGGTATTTTATTCTTTTTGTTGCAATGGTAAATGGGAGTGTTTCCTTAATTTCTCTTTCAGATTTTTCATCATTAGTGTATAAGAATGCCAGAGATTTCTGTGCATTAATTTTGTATCCTGCTACTTTACCCAATTCATTGATTAGTTCTAGTAGTTTTCTGGTAGAGTTTTTAGGATTCTCTGTGTATAGTATCATGTCATCTGTGAACAGTGACAGCTTTACTTCTTCTTTTCCGATTTGGATTCCCTTTATTTCTTTTTCTTCTCTGATTGCTGTGGCTAAAACTTCCAAAACTCTGTTGAATAAGAGTGGTGAGAGTGGGCAGCTTTGTCTTGTTCCTGATCTTAGTGGAAATGGTTTCAGTTTTTCACCACTGAGAATGATGTTGGATGTGGGTTTGTCATATATGGCCTTTATTATGTTGAGGTGAGTTCCCTCTATGCCTACTTTCTGGAGGGTTTTTATCATAACTGGGTGTTGAATTTTGTCAAAAGTTTTTCTGCATCTGTTGAGATGATCATATGGTTTTTATTCTTCAATTTGTTAATATGGTGTATCATGTTGATTGATTTGCATACATTGAAGAATCCTTGCATTCCTGGGATAAACCCCACTTGATCATGGTGTATGATCCTTTTAATGTGCTTTGGATTCTGTTTGATAGTATTTTGTTGAGGATTTTTGCATCTATGTTCATCAGTGATATTGGCCTGTAGTTTTCATTCTTTGTGACATCTTTTTCTGGCTTTGGTATCAGGGTGATGGTGGCCTCATAGAATGAGTTTGGGAGTGTTCCTCCCTCTGCTATATTTTGGAAGAGTTTGAGAAGGATAGGTGTTAGCTCTTCTCTAAATGTTTGATAAAATTCACCTGTGTAGCCATCTGGTCCTGGGCTTTTTTTGGAAGATTTTTAATCACAGTTTCAATTTCAGTGCTTGTGAATGGTTTGTTTATGTTTTCTATTTCTTCCTGGTTTAGTCTCAGAAGGTTGTACTTTTCTAAGAATGTGTCCATTTCTTCCAGGTTGTCCATTTTATTGTCATATAGTTGCTTGTAGTAATCTCTCATGATCCTTTGTATTTCTGAAGTGTCAGTTGTTATTTCTCCTTTTTCATTTCCAATTCTATTGATCTGAGTCTTCTCCTTCTTTTTCTTGATGAGTCTGGCTATTGGTTTATCAATTTTGTTTATCTTCTCAAAGAACCAGCTTTTAGTTTTATTGATCTTTGCTATTGTTTCGTCATTTCTTTTTCATTTATTTCTGATCTGATCTTTATGATTTCTTTCCTTCTGCTAACTTTGGGGGGTTTTTGTTCTTCTTTCTCTAATTGCTTTAGGTGTAAGGTTAGGTTGTTTCTTTGAGATGTTTCCTTTTTCTTGAGTTGGGATTGTATTGCTCTAAACTTCCCTCTTAGAACTGCTTTTGCTGCATCCCATAGGTTTTGTGTCATCGTGTTTTCACTGTCATTTGTTTCTCAGTATTTTTTGATTTCCTCTTTGATTTCTTCAGTGATCTCTTGGTTATTAAGTAGTGTACTGTTTAGCCTCCATGTGTTTGTATTTTTTACATATTTTTTCCTGTAATTGATATCTAGTCTCATAACGTTGTGGTTGGACAAGATACTTGATACAATTTCAGTTTTCTTAAATTTACCAAGGCTTGATTTGTGACCCTTGGGTCTATCCTGGAGAATGTTCCGTGATCACTTGAGAAGAAAGTGTATTCTGTTGTTTTTGGATGCTTTGGTTTTTAATCATTCTGTTAGGGCCTCCCAACTTTCTCACAATATAGTATACACATAAAATTATAGAATTTGCACAGCACACTTGAGTAAGTGTATGTGGTTGCTCAGGACCAGGTTTCTGGCTACCTAGGACCTGCCTGAAGGCTAGGTCAAAACATGAAGGTTACTCAAAACATGGAAATTGAGAAACTCTCCTCAGTATTCAGCACCATGCTACTCATTTAACTGGTGTTTGGTGCACCTTTGTAAACTCTTTCTAACTAGGAATAATAAAGCTACTGGGATTTCTAAAATCAGGTATATGTATATGGTTATCAGAAAAAATATACTTTATACTTTTATAGAACTGTGATTTATGAAGTGTTTTCACATACTACTTCATGTGGCTATCATAAAACCTGTGAGATAAGAAAGTAGGTATTATTTGTGCTATTTTATAAATGAAGCTAAGACTTGGAGGGGCAAGTAACTTCCCAAAGCTATGAAATGGCAGAACCAGGACTGGAAACTAGCACTTCTAACTCCATGTTCATTGTTCTTTCTTTTCTGCTCTGATTAATTAAGCTCCCGCACTCCCACCCCACCCAGCTAATAATGATGTTTCTAAAACCCAGTGTAAAATATCAATGAGCTCATTCTTTAAGTTTCAAATGAAAGGTAAAAGCTTATATCCTAAAATCTGGGCTTTTTTATTTTTAAGACTTATTTTCTATTCTAATCAACAAACCATTAGAGAGTACCAGAAATTAACAAAATGCCATGTTTTATCATATTCATCACTTAAGAGAAAGACCCAAGTGTCCTCATACTATTAAACATAAAAGTTTTACAGTTAACTTGCTGAGGCAGCCAACTGCAGCCCCAATGGGGAAGTGCTACAAGGTATTTGGAGATAAGAGAATGTCTGAAATAGAGAAACCAGATGCATTATGAAAAATGCGTAGAGGTCTGCATGGCTCTTGGATAAAGAAGACATATACCCCCCCACTGCCCTTGAGGAATATGAACAGCTAAATTCCTTTATTCTTATATCATCTATTGAAGTCAGCAAGTTCCTCCAGGAAGAATCAATAAGATGGCTGCATACTTAGAAGGGATGGCAGTAAGCTATCCATTACTTCTCTTTTCAGACATAAAATGAAGAAAAGGTAATTAATTCAAATTGTGGGGAGAATAATATGGTAACCTACCATAGGCAACATGAAAGCCTACTTAAAATAATAGCATAATTATTCTGGGTACCCCCAGGATCCAGCAAAAAGAGAATAATTCGCCATGCAGTTTGTTAATTCTCTGTCACTGAATGATCGTTAATAGGACAGTTCTTTCAAAGGAATGACTCTTCAGGAGCCAAGTGTTTGGAAAGGAGGTTAACTGTGTTCCAAATATTAGAAAGTTTAATTTTCGGTATTCTTTCTTTGTTTATTCCAATAAGCCTTTTTGAAGCAGTATTCTGTGTCCCCTCTATGTCATGCTAGTTGTGAGTGGTTACTTTTAAAACGGAAAAGCCTTGATGAGGCAGTAAGAAGGACATGGGGAGACTCTGGTGGTAGACATCTAGCTGTGTCTTTTATTAGCTGTGTGACAGACAAGTTATTTAGCTACTCTTAAATCTCCAATTCTCATCTGTAAAATGGGATGATAGAAAATCCTACCTACCTAACAGGAATTGTCGTTTCTAAAAAGATGATACATTTAAAGTGCTCAGCACAGTGCCTAGGGCCCCTTCGTCTTCCTCAGTCAGGGTTTCTCTCCCCAGTTTCAGCAATCACTTCCTTCTCTCCCTATGTTTCACATCAGCACAAAACCTTAGACTTGCTGGTGAAGAAACTCCATTTTAGGGCAGGAAATTCAGTTGCATTAAATAAATATTGTAAGGTGAGCAGTAGTTTATTGGAATTTTACATTTGAAAATAATAGTAATTAACTAAATGTCATAAATCAAAATAAGAACCTTGGGTTTCATTTCTTAACATAGAACAAAACCTGTTTTTGTGTTTTCACTTATTCATTGATGAAATAGAATAAAATGTTGCCATATGGCAATGACTACAGCTACAAAGAGTTATCTAGATATTCATATTCATATACAGCATGCATTTTTTATTCCCTGCTTTTAAAGCTGAATAATTCTTGGGCTTCCCTGGTGGCACAATGGTTGAGAGTCCGCCTGCCGATGCAGGGGACACGGGTTTGTGCCCCGGTCCGGGAAGATCCCACATGCCGCCGAGCGGCTGGGCCCATGAGCCATGGCCGCTGAGCCTGCGCATCCGGAGCCTGTGCTCCGCAACGGGAGAGGCCACAACAGTGAGAGGCCCACGTAACGCAAAAAAAAAAAAAAAAAAAAAAAGCTGAATAATTCTTAAAATAAGACAACAGAATTCAAAAAATCAACAAAAATAACAGTTGTTATTTATAAAGAATTTTTATGCACTAGGCAGTATATCTTAATCTTCCTATTGAAATGGTTACTATTATTATATGGTTTTTTTTACAACTGAAATGAACAGATCAATGAATCATTACATCTCATGACCCAGGCCATCAATTAGAACACCAATGGCAACCCAGAAGCCACCCTTGGGCCCCTTTCAATAACCACCCTCTTGGTCCTCCCCAGAGTTAACTTTCCTGACACTGTATGTCTATAGTTTAGTTTTGCTATTATCTTTTTCAATAGATGGAAAGAGATTACTTAATTCACTGGATGTCCCACTCTTAGGAAGTAGCCTAGCTCAAATTTGAACCCCGGTCAAACAGGGAAGCACTGATTCGCTAAACTCTATTGCAACACTTGTCTATTATCCCAAATACAAGTACACATTTAAAGCTGAAGATGAAGATCATTCAAAAGTCATGAAGCTCAGTAGGAGGAAAATGAAAAATCAAACTCAAATCTCTATTCTGGCCCCTTCTACAACCTTTGCACTAAGATCCCATTGGAGTCAGAAACCCAGTTCTGCCTCTTTACATCACTGTGACCCTGAGCAAGTCATTCCAACTCTTTGAGCCTCGGTTTTCTCATGAGTCAAATGAGAACAGTGACTTCTTTTTTGTAGAATTGAGGTAAAGACTAGAGGTGAGCTGTGTAGAGCCTGGCACATTGCAGGTGTTCAATGAACAGAAGCTGTTAAAATTAGCATTATAGTCCTTGGCTCGAAGAACTTTTGCCTGTTCAGCCTATTTTATATCTATACTTAATTCTAGAGAATACTCCAATATTTGGTATAATATCATCATATCACAGGAACTTTTAAATTTTATAAGGAGAGAATTTTATGAATTTATCTTTTTTAGAGTATGTACTTAATGATATCTAGTTATATCGATGCTTATAAGTATTATTTCAAGTTAACACTATAAGCAAGAAAAACTTCTAACAGCATTTTGAGAATAGAGTGTAATTCTTTTGGTGCAACCAACGAAGACTCATAGAGCAAGACCTGCAGAGGGGAAAAGATTATTTTCCAACCAGTAGATGCCTCCGTGCTGTTTCCTGCTATCATGAAGAGTAAAACCTACATTTCTAGAATGGTACTGAAGCAGAACAACTCCAATAGGATCTAAGGCCAAAGTCTTGAGCTGTGAAGAAAGCAAGATGACGAGAACAGCAAAAATGAGGAGCAAAAGAGAAATTAATGTCTTAGGAAACCTGCTTGTAATGCATAGCTGGAACCAGTTGATATAAGCACATTTTTAAGATGTGGAAAATGTTTTCCTTTATGTTTTTTTTTTTTTTTTTTTTTTTTGCAGTATGTGGGCCTCTCACTGCTGTGGTTTCTCCCGTCACAGAGCACAGGCTCTGGACGCGCAGGCTCAGCGGCCATGGCTCACGGGCCCAGCCGCTCCGCGGCATGTGGGATCTTCCCGGACCGGGGCACGAACCCATGTTCCTCTGCATCGGCAGGCGGACTCTCAACCACTGTGCCACCAGGGAAGCCCTTCCTTTAGGTTTTAACCTTGAAAGTGAATCTCCTGTGAGGGCCACTCATGATGTTTGAGACTCAGGCCAACTTCATCAGGCATTCTCTAAACATATAGGGCTACAACAGTAAAAAAAGAGATGGGATTTTAGTACCATAGTCCAGATTTATTCTGTAGCACCACTGAAGGTAATGTCAGGAGCCTCCGAAGAAACAAGTTTGAATTTTCCCATTCCTCATCCCCATTCATACCTAATAATAAATACAAAGCCAATTTTAAAGATGGTGTAGCTATCTATTTATGAATATGCATGCCTATATATTTACTAATTTCAAAGCAAATAAACACTTTGGAAAAATATCTATTACCCTAATAGAATTACATAAGAATTTTAACTGCAATTAGAAATAGAGTTTTAAAAATAATCACCCAAATAAAGAAATTCCTTAAAAACTACGGCTAATCAACCAGAAGACCTATTTCCCAAGTTTAGCAAATGAACCTATGGTTTTTCCCACAGCAAGAATGCTTGGTGTGTGAAAGTTATTTATATTAAAATCTTTGAGTGATTTCTTGGGTTTTTTTTTTTTGTAAGTTTATTTTCTTGAAATTGTGTCCAATAGGAGTTTCCTCAGGCTGCCATTAGAGGGCATAAAAGAATAATTGTGGAGGCCAAAATCACGTAGCCCCAAAATTAACCCTGAAGGGAAAACCAACCATTTAATTTTGGTTTCAAAAGAAGAATATACAAAAAATGAATAGTAGAAATAATTTATATGTAAGAAGCTTTGATGAAAGCAGCCATCTATAAAGAAATTAGGAATTAATCGTTATTTTATGTGTAAAAGACAAAAGCAAAAAGCTAAAGTTTTAAGAAGTTTAGTTTGATAATCTCAGAAGTAGTTCCTATGCATTAGCAGTCACTAGAGTACATGATAAAAAAAAAAAAATAAGAGAAAGAAAGAGGCAGTGATCAGGAAGGGAAAGAGAACCACACAGAGAATGACAGTGGTAAAATCTCATCTCAAATTTTGACTCATGACATGTAAAAAAGTATTAAAGAAAAAAATCAGGAATATATCATTCTTTGAGAAGTATAGGATCGATTGATTTCATGGCTGCAAAGTCTTTTTCCCCCAATTGCCCGCTCTCTGGTTTACCTGCATAACTTTCTTCTTACCTAAAGGCCACGACAACAAAAACTCAGTCTAAAGAAAAACGGATCTCAAACACAGGAGAATAAACCAAATCTTCCTATCCTTTGTATCACTCACTGTTTTAAAGGATTTTAAACATATATGCCACTCTTAAATACCACGCTTAAAACTTGCAAAGTTAATGGATTCATATCCAATTAGGAACATATTTCCTCCCCCAATAAATGTTAATGAAGTTGGTACCAACCTATTCAATGTATTTATAACTCAGGGAACAAAATAGACAACCTATATTTCAGATTAATATAAAACCCTCTTTTATATTGGCTGTCTCCTTTGTAGCAATCACTCTCACCTTTACTGAATTCCACAGTAAATTTATGATATCGATCCCTTTCTTTAATTTATAAAACAGTAAAATCCCAAGATCGCCTTCAAACAGAAGGAACACAGTCACAATATGTTTCTATCACACTATGAAGACTGTTAAGACTCCCAATAGGGCACTTTGACTTAAATCCTATAAATTTCCTGCTTAAATTTTCAAACAGGGGAAACCAGGGATGCATATAAGAACATAAACCCACCTTTCGGTGATGGTTCTATACTAGTCTGTATTGCTAAAGGGTATAAAAAGGGCCATAAAGGAACTGGAATTATACTGAACAGGATCTCAGACTCCACAATCTATTTGTAAACACAGACCTCTGGAAAGTGCACAGAGACAGATGGGGAAAATATTTTTAACTCTGTGGGATGGAGGGAGGCACTTAGCAAGCCACCTACCCCGTAAGACCCATTCTGAATGACCAACAAATCTATCTGACAGTTATAAATGAAGCAGGTAGCAAACAGTATCTACATATGTTAGATACACATCTCATTTTTTTGTTTCATTTCCTACAACATTTAGTATGTAGACAAAACTCATATAAGAGCTAAAAAGAAACTAAATTTTGGAATTTATCCTTCATCTTAAATTCCATCATGAAAGACTTAAGATATATCTTTGTTGATATTCCCTGTCTTTAAGAAGTACAGAAAATGGGAATATGTAGCTAAAATAAGTTGGGGGGTTCCTTTATCTGGATTGAAAAAAACAGTTGTGGCTTCCTTTCTGATTATTCAAGAACAATTTCATCTTAAGGCCTCAAACCCCTCTGCTCTTTTGTTTCATAGATATTGTCATCAAGTTACAGCTGTATTTTTATTAATTTGTCTCCTCCTCCAGAATATTAGTTATTTGATGGTAGAAACTTATTCTAAAAACAGAAGCTGGTACAGAAAAGGCCCTTGATACATTTTTGGTGTATTAATCTGACTGAGGAAAGGCTCAGCACCAAATAAAAATATCTTCAGGTCTATAATTTATAACTATACTTATTTGTTCTCTTTAACAAAATTTATTGAGCATTCATTATATGCCAGAGACTGTCACAGGCACTGGAACACAGCAATAAATACGATGATTAAAAAGGTCCCTTGCCGGGCTTCCCTGGTGGTGCACTGGTTGAGAGTCCACCTGCCGATGCAGGGGACATGGGTTCGTGCCCCTGTCCAGGAGGATCCCACATGCCGCGGAGCGGCTAGGCCGTGAGCCATGGCCGCTGGGCCTGCGCGTCCAGAGACTGTGCTCCGCAATGGGAGAGGTCACTGCGGTGAGAGGCCCGCATAGCACAAAAAAAAAAAAAAAAAAGGTCCCTTGCCTTTACAGAGCTTACTTTCTTTGGGGGTAGCCAATAAGAAAAAAGCATCTGCAAATAAACAAGACAATGATAAGAAGAGAATAAGTGCCAGGAATATAAAAGGGGTCTAACACACATAGGAATAGTGAGGAGTTCCTACCTTCACAAAACAAAACAAAAAAAAACACTTCTGTTAGAAGAATACGAAAAACTTAGAAAGATAAAAGAGCTGACAGTATCATAAGGGTGTGATAAAAGGCCTTCAACTAGTATTATGTGCTGCCTTGACATCTGAAACCAGGAAAGTCTCAAAACGGCCTAACCTCAAATTCCTCTCCCAACTCTGCTCCTGTGTATAATGTCACCTAGCTGAACACTCCTTATCAGATGTACCAAAAATAGTTCCTGCTTATCCCTGAATAGCAGGTTTCACTTCCCTGCCAGCCCTTGGAATTACTGAAAGTAGCCAATCATAGCTTCCCACAGCAACCAGGGGAACATCACATTTTTACTGCTACAGAGCCTGCTTCCCACAGCCCTTGCTTGTTTTGTTCACTGTGTTCCTGAGTGCAAGCCCTGTGTAGCCTTGGGTGGTGTCGGATGTCTTCCTCCCCCGGGCTGGGAGTTTATGTGATTAATAAACTGATGTCAATGTCATCTGTCTCGTGTTGAGTGCGGTGTGCTCAGCCATCCCCATAACACTAGGGTGGGAATCCCTCACCACCACCGTTGTGACTAGGAGACAATCAAAACAAAGGGTCCTACATTTCCAGCTGGATGTCCCACAAAGAAAGACAGTGTTCTTTGTAATTCCATGCAAAGAGTACTAGCCTTGCACCCAGAAACTCCAAGACAAATCTTTTCACCTCCCTTGAGCCTCACTCAGTTTCCTGAATCAGTAAGATGAGTATGTCCTTAATACTTACTTTGAAGTTAATTTCAAGTGAAAGAATGTTTGAAAAGTTCCCAGGCACATTGTATATTCCCAAAATGTGTTTGTCTTTCTTACACAATGTCCTTAGTGGTTCATTAGACTTTGGATAAAGAGAGGTTGTCCCATATCCCTGATACCTCAAATGGCTTCCCCTGGTTATGCCTTTGAAGGTACCTTTTCCCCTCTTACCCCTAGTTGTTCCCCCTATCTAAAACCTTCCTAGCTTTTACCAGGATGAAGTATTCTTTCAGTTGTGTTAATACCCATAACACCATGGCACAGATTTGACACTTCTGATTCATGAGCATCTATTGCTATTTTTTTCTGTGAGTTCATGTCATCTCCCCAACCAAGAGTCCACTCTTTAACTCCTTTAACATACTGCTTTACATCTCCAAAGTCTTGTACATAAGTAAAGAATACATGTCAATAAACTGAGGTGGATGGATCTAGAGTCTGTCATACAGAGTGAAGTAAGTCAGAAAGAGAAAAACAAATACCGTATGCTAACGCATATATATGGAATCAAAAAAAAAAAAGTGGTCATGAAGAACCTAGGGGCAAGACAGGAAGAGAGACGCAGACCTACTAGAGAATGGACTTGAGGACACTGGGAGGGGGAAGGGTAAGCTGGGAGAAAGTGAGAGAGTGGCACGGACATATATAATACCAAACGTAAAATAGATAGCTAGTGGGAAGCAGCCGTATAGCACAGGGAGATCAGCTCGGTGCTTTGTGACCACCTAGAGGAGTGGGATAGGGAGGGTGGGAGGGATACGCAAGAGGGAAGAGATATGGGGATATATGTATATGTATAACTGATTCACTTTGTTATAAAGCAGAAACTAACACACCACTGTAAAGCAATTATACTCCAATAAAGATGTTAAAAAAAAATGTCAATAAACTCACAAAACATTTATCATCGTACCTCTCTCTTCCTTTTTGCTTATTCTGGAATAAAAGCACTGGTGAAAAAATATTTGGAATTTGCATCGACACAGAGGTTATATGTTATAATAAGGACATGTCTCATAGTGAAAATAGATTTAAACATTCTAAAGTTTTGACATGAGGGTTAAATATATTGAGGGTTGGTTTTGATTATTGGACTCTGGACTCTTAAGGTATTTGTATTTGCACAGGAAATTCAATTTATAAAAGTAGCTAGCAAAACATATGCAGAGCCATTATTTACTTTCTGTAGGCAGGTTCTCAACCATTAAAGCTTTGTTTTTTATAACACTGAAAAACAGGAAGTTTTCCATCTTGGCAAGGTACCACACAGCCCTACAGCAAAGTGATCAACTCCTGAGACTCCTGATTGACTGGATGGATTAAACAGACTTCCTAAAATGCCTCCAAAGCTATCAAAGAAAGAAAGAAAGAAATCCTATCAGTGATGGGTACACTGTCATCTACTCAGAGCTCTTTATAAAACCTTTTATTTACAATGTATTCCACAGCAAAAAAAATTTCTAACCTCTAATTGGAATTGTATTACTGTTTATAAACACATCTATATGAACCCATTTTAGATACTGGATATATCTAAGCAGCTAAAAAATGAAACCCCCGGAGTAACAAAAAGGCAACTGGCTGGCCTGTAGGCATATTTTAGCTGAACAGCATAATGCTTTAAATATTTGAAACCTAATGCTTTCAAAGAGGGCAAGTACTGTCACATTTCCTGAGGACTTTGTTAGTCCCTCCTGTCTCACGCCTGGCTTGATTCCTACTTGTGCCTACATCAACCTGTCTCACCCACAGTGTTTTGAGTCTGCAGAAACATCTTTAAGAGGCAGACAGGTCCTAGAAAAATAACACTGAAAGGGAAAGTCAGATATCCTGGTTGCTAATCATGTCTCTAACTACCTGTGTGACCTTGGGGAAGTCACCACATTTTCCTGGACCTCATTTATGTCAACTGAGAAATTAGAAGCTCAGCTAATTGCTGATGTCACATCCAATATAAGTCCCAAAACATTCCTTATACTTTGTGATAACTAGAAATTGTTTATCACAAAAACCAAAAAGATGAAAGAAATTACGCTTTTCCACACTAATCAATCATCACTTACACTGCAATTTTATCCGTCTGTGATAATGTCTACTCACCACCAAGCAGTTGTTGGCACACCTTCTGATAATTCTTTTTTAATTATATTTTAACCATCTCAAATCCATCACCAAAATTTTTGAAGTCACTGTGGTATTTGAAAATTCCTTTCATCATTCATTCACCAGTATTTCCTTTTAAAATAATGGAACTACCAGGGTTTTCTTTAAAAGAGAGAGAGAGAAATAATGTGTCATATTGTAATATTATGGGAGAGTTTATTGAAATTGTAATGTTACTTTGACACCAGCAGTATACGTTTTATGGAATGATTAGCTTTTAATACATAAAGCTTTTAAATGAGAAGAAACATATTAGACTTGCTTTAAACTTTTTAAAACTTTTTAAAAGTATTTTTAAACTGGCTTTTACATTTTTGAGACCTCAAAGTACAGGTCACAGAGACCTTAAGGTGGCATTCTTAGTGTGCAGGAATGACTCTCCTGCTGGTGCTCAGTGGATGCCAAGTCACCATAAAAAAAGTGCATTGTTGGATGGTGGCATGAATCACTGGGAGGGACAGATTCAGGACACCTCCTCAAAAGGCCCTTGATAAACTTTTCTACAATTTTTCTTAGGCACATGTTATTATTCAAAACAAATTTCTACAGTAATTGCAAGTATAGTCCCAGTCGCTCTCTATTTGATGTAATAGAAATGTTTAAAATTTTAGGATTATAAGTCATTCTATATGCCTAATTTAAAGACTTAGCCAAGGCTTTAAAAACAACTTCAAGATATATTTACATTAAAATGTACCATTTTCTGACAGCTTCAAACACAATTTTATTTTAAATTCAGAACAGAAAGTTCAACTTAAGAATACTGAAGATGGGCTTCCCTGGTGGCGCAGTGGTTGAGAGTCCGCCTGCTGATGCAGGGGACACGGGTTCGTGCCCCGGTCCGGGAAGATCCCACATGCCGCGGAGCGGCTAGGCCCGTGAGCCATGGCCGCTGAGCCTGAGCGTCTGGAGCCTGTGCTCCGCAACGGGAGAGGCCACAACAGTGAGAGGCCCGCGTACCACACACACACAAAAAAATCTTAATAGTTTTATACGGATTAAGAAGGAGGGAAAGCACTTTAACAGTTGAAAAGCGAAATAAATAGGTTAACATAAAAGAAGCTTCTTTTGCTTAAGTTAAATCTATTTTTTAAAATCACATGCTAGAGTATCTCTAACCAAAATAAAGATTAAAAAATAGCTTCTAAACTAACCAATGAGAATTGGAGAGTGATAGGAAATACCTATTGTTTTCTATTGGCACAAATACTGGTAAAAAATTTTTGTGGTACTTGTTTAATTTAGAACAGTAAAATCCATAGTTTTTGAAATATTTAAAATTGTTTGAAGCATAATAGACTTTGAAAATAGATACCATATTGTTCAAATTTACACCTGCAACAAAATGACATATTGCATTTCTAGGCTGTTTAAAGAAAATAAATACTAGTTTTCTGAACTTGACTTCATGAGGAGTTTAGTTATTCTAAGCTTTCTATTGATATGAACTAAATAAGTAAGGTGTTTAACTTTAAAAGCACAGTCATGGCAGCATTTGGCAAGCACATATGAAGAAAACAGAGCTTACACCACAGATAAAACAGACAGGCAACTTCTAGCCCTTCAGCTAGAAGACCCAATAGGGAAAAATTAAAACATAATAGAAAGAAGCTTCTTTTGAACAAATTACAACTACATAAGATTTATACAGCTTAAATATAATTGGTTTTCTTTGCATCCCAATGTTAATTATGATATATATTAAAATATATTGAATTCATGATATAAAAATTATATATATGTGTATACATATGTTTACATATGTGTGTATATATATATAAAATATATGAAATTTTGGATACATACTGCTTTGAGAATATGGCAATTTGATTCTGTAATCTTTTCTGAGGCCAATGACATAATTCATTCTAGGGCTTTAATAATTTAAGTTTAAAAGGAATTATTAGTTATTTTGCATGTCACCCAACCTAACATTTTAGATCTTTTTGACATCATACCTGTTACAAAAAGCCTTGTGGTTATCAGTTATCTCACCATCTCTACACACTTCCAGATATCTTTACCTTATCTACTATTCATCTAATGTTCTTCAGTGATTTTCATGCCATTTCCCTGCTCAAGAGTTTAAATTCTTCAATTTGGATTTCAAAAATTTTCACTCATTCTTTCATACATTCATTTAATAAACATCCCAGTGTTCCAGGGACTGACGTCCCAGCATGGACATTGCGATATAAAGATTAATCATACATAGGCATTATTTAAATGGCAACAAAAAAATAGCTAGTGGCAATACCATGTGATGAGGGCTGTGATGGCACAGAGAGTTATACTGTAGGATTGTAAAACATAAGCACCTAGTCCATATTGTGGGGAGGGGCTGGTAGAGGGGTTGGTAAGGATGAAGGCAAATCAAAGGAGGCTTCCTAAAGAAAATGGTGGTATTAGATCAGGGAAGGCCTTGTATATTACACTAAGAAACCATAATTTTATTCTGAATGTTTGGGGAGATCATTGAAAGGTTTTAAACAAAGGAATTATATGATCCACTTTTCTGTTTAGAAAAATCACTAAGTCTGCAATGTGGCCAATGGACTGAAGAAGATCAAGACTAGAGACCAGAAGGCCAGTAAGGAGACTAATGCTGTAATTTAAAGAAGAAATTGTAGAGGCCCGGACAAAGAAAATAGCCATGGGATTAAGAAGAAAAAGAGTCAAAAGATAATTAAAAATAGAATTAGGATTTGGTTGCTGATTAACCGTGGAGGTATGAGAGAAAGCAGATTTTGAACAACGTGCGATTGTAAGGTTCACTGAGATCGTGAATAGATGACGAAGGACATACTATTAGGATGAGCATGAGCTCAGTTTTGAACACATTGAATTTGAAGTGCCCATGGAATAGCCAAAGGGTAATGTCCAGTAGAAAACCAAATGTCTCACTCTCTCCCTCCCCCCTCCCCCTCCCTTGTAATGGACTACAGATATAGATTTGAGAGTCATGCATATATGGTACCTGAAGCCATGAGACTGGAATAAACTATTATTAAAGTGGGAAAAGTAGAGCCCAAAATGTATACAAACAGTAGTCAGACCAGGGGAAAACCAAGAGACTATGGTAACATATAAGTTCGTAGAAATGAGTTTATAATAGTAAGGAGTGACCAACCAAGCTTTAGAGTATAAAAACTGGAAAAAAATGTGATTATTGATTATCAGTGATTTTGGCAAGAGCCATTTCTAATTGCTTGATTGTAGAGGAAGCCAGGTGGCAATGGATTTTTAAATTTATAGGAAATTAGAATGTAAAACAGCAAATGTCAACATTCTCAGTGAAAGAAACAGCAGTAACTGAAGGGATACCAGTAACTGTGTAGAAGGAAGATATTTTTAAGCAGGCTCTATACCTGAGCAGGTAGAGCCAATGGAGAGGGAGAGAGAGATTAAGAGTAGGAGAAAGGCAGCAAATGATTAACTAAG
The DNA here is from genome assembly GCF_005190385.1 of Monodon monoceros. Taxonomy (NCBI): domain Eukaryota; kingdom Metazoa; phylum Chordata; class Mammalia; order Artiodactyla; family Monodontidae; genus Monodon; species Monodon monoceros. The sequence goes on along the minus strand of NW_021703767.1, from coordinate 116,296,362 downwards.
GCTCCTGATAAGTTAAGAGGAAATGGAATTCATAGCTAATGTTGAAGAAGTAGCCTTGGAAAGGATGAGTGTTATCTCTTTCACTAAAATTGGAGAAAAGAAGCAAAAAATGAATGTGTATATTAATATGAAGATTAATATTAATATGGGTTCCTCCTCCCAATACTCTCTCACCAAGGAATGGAAAGAAATTCAAAGGCATGTAATAAATATTCAGATATGAATTTGGAAAAAGCAAAAAGTCACATCTGTTGGCATCTGTGTGCTTTGAAGTAAGAAAGTTAACCATCAGAGATATTTGTAGACTTACCAATAAATTAAATGAAATTATTCACAGAAATGGATAAAAATTATATGAAAAAGTTTGTTGTTATTTATGGTCAGTCTATTAAATAAGTAAACTATACTTAAAATACTAATTTAATAGGATAATCTCTTTAAAGAATCAGGTTGTTGCTAAGTCAGTGTATGAAACAGCAAAAGACACAAAGCAAGACTGATAAAAGTCCTCTGAGGAGGACTATAAGAGGTGAGAGAAATGAACCTGGCACCGAGAGTTAGGAAGTGGCTTTGATATCTAGTCAAAGTGATGTAGGGAGCCACTATAAGCTCTGAAATAAGAGAGAAACATGAAAACAGTCTTGTGCAGAAACACAGAAAGCCTGGAGTTTACCTCAACATCTAACTTTCTTCACATACTGGTTGAATTCTGGTGCTCGAACAATGAGGCTGTGTGATTTTTGAGGAATTATTATATGGCATAATCTCATTGTTATACCTTTGGACATGTATTTTTCATGCCAGGATTAGAAAAGCATTCTGATTATTTCTAGCAGGACCTGTGCTTGGGTTCTGACATTACCTTATCTTAGTTCACTCTCATACTCTACAGTGAAGCCATCTGGAGCTTTCTACCAATAGAAGAGGTAGCAGATAAATAGGGAATGGCTATATTTAAGTTTCTTCCTTGAAGTATATCCTGCAATACTTGACTTTGTTCCCTCCAACACACTAAAACTGAAACATTCACAATGGCCTGAAAGTGGTTGACTGAATAGGTTGTATTCAATTTTTAAATGGCTACAGTGCATCTTTTCTTGGAAGATTCTTTTCATTCTTATCTCAATATTTAATTAAATAGGATAGAGACTTTCAATTCTAGTTAAGATGGAATAAAAACACTTCATCCTGTCTTTTTCTCTGAATGCAGCTATAAAACTTAAACAGAATGCATGGAACATCTTCAGGCTCTGAAAAGTAAATAGTACCAGGCACATTGGGGAAGAATGCCAAAATAGAAGTACCTTCAAACTGGCAGTGAATTTACCTTATTCTCCCCTAATAGTAACTACCGGTCTGAACTCAACACAATTTGAACATGAAGTGGACACGGGCACAGACAGGGAAGAAGCTAAAAGAAGCTCTCCAATTCTGGTACAAAGAAAAGAAAAAGAGTCTCTTAATTCTCAGAGAGGGTGAGGAAATTTTCCCATATTTTTATTTTTCCCTCTTCTCCCCATTCTCTGGAACTTAAGTGGCAGCAATGACAGTGGTACATATGGAGGTTTGCAGTAGCCTAAAACTCTGATGGAAAAGAACCTTCCTCTACTATCTGAGGAATGTGCATGGGGAGAACTTCCTTTATTGTTTTCTTTCCTGTCATTGCAAGAAATGGGCACAGTCATGAAAAGTACAGAGTAAATGAAGTACCAGCTTTCTAGTGACAGAACCAAAAAGAGAAGTCTCAGAGAACCAGAAGAAACTGTGGAAAGTGTGGAGCCAGGGAAAGGGGAGCCCAAGGGGAGAGAAATCCAAAAAACTCTTTATGAATGAGGCTTAATCTTGAGCTTTTCACATCTGAATCTGATGCTATTCAGGACACTGAAAACCTGAAAACTTAACATAAAGACCATTGCTCAAGTTCCAGATTGGCCAGTGGGTGACACACACCAAAGACAAATCCAAATAACACTGAAAAATCTTTAAGAACAGAACTTATATTGAAACTGCCATGCACAGAGACTGGGTGGAACCTGTGGCTTAAACTGAATTAGGTCAAGAGTCTGCAAAACAAAAATGTCAACATTTTATGTAGGATTAAAATTAGACCTAAAATCCAGTAATAGTATTCAAAATATCCAAGATACAATCAAAAACTACTTGGCATGTAAGGATCAGGAAAATCTCAAGTTGCTTGAGAAAAGTGAATCATCAGACAACAACACAGGGATGAGACAAATGTTGAAATAATATAACAAACACTTTAAATCACCTATTATAATCATACTCCAAGAGGTAAGGATGAACCCTTTAAACAAATATAAAGTCTCGGCAAAGAAATAAAAGAAATAAAGGAGAAACAAAGGGGAATTTTAGAACTGAAAATTACAATAACATATAAAACACCAAATTGATAGGCTCAATAGCAGATGGATATGACAGAGGAAAGAATCACTGAACTTTGAAAATAGATCAGTAAAAAGTATTAAATCTGAAAACAAACATAAAAACATTATAAGAAAGGAACAGTCACAGGGACTGTTGGACCTTACCAAAAAGTAAAACATTTGTATTATTGAAACCTGATAAGGAGACAAGATAGAGTATAATGCAAAAAAAATTCTTGATGAAATAATGATTGAAAACTTCCTAAATTTAGCGAAAGACGTAAAGCTACAGATTCCAGAATCATAGTACACCACAACAGGATAAAAACAAATCCACAATCGTATACATCATAATTACTGAAGGCAAAGAAAAAAACCTTGAATACAATCAAAGAAAAGTGACAGAATAATGATAGGGGAATAAGGATTCAACTGGCTTCAGAGTTCACATCAGAAATAGTGGTGATCAGAAGGAAGTGAAACAATGTTTTTAAAGTGCTGAAAAAGATGAACTATCAACCCAGAATTCTATATACATCAAAAATATCCATCAGGAATAAATGGGAAGTAAAGGAAAACTAAGATTTTGTTGCCATATGACCTGCTTTAAAACACTTACTAAAGAATTCATTTCAGGCCTAAGGGATAGGGTACCGGAAATGTACTTGTAACATCAAAAAAGAAATGAGAACAAATGGTATGTATCTGGGTAAACAGACTATCCTTCTATTGAATTCTTTCAAATATGAATAAAAGTTGAAAGGAAAAAAAATTACAACATGGTTTGAAAAGGTTTTTAATATGTAGGTGTAATACAAAGAAAAACTCCAACATGGGGGGGGGGAAGATAAAGTCTTTATCTTTACTATAGTAAGGTTTCTATATTCCATGTTAAATAGTAAAATATTTATTCTAAGTAGACAGTGAAAATTAAGTATTTATACTGTAATCCCTAGGGCACCCACTAAAGAAAATATAAAAATAAAAATAGTCAAAATATAATAGACACATTTAAATGGAATAGTAAAAAACATGTTCAGAATAACCCAATAGGAGGTAATGAAGGGGAAACAGAGGAATTGAACAAAATAAAGTGACAGACAAAATTCCAAACAAATAAAATTACATTAAATGCACATAGCCAGAGTACATGTAAATGTCAAGGAGAGACGTTGGAAGAATGATTTTTTTTCAATGATCCAACTATATGCTATCTACAAGAAATTTACTTCAACTGTAATGACAGAGGTAAGTTAAAAGTACAAGGATGGGAAAGAGATACCATGCATGCCATACACACTCAAAGGAAAGCAGAGTGTTTAGGTTAATATCAGATAGAGTTCACCTTGCAACAAAGAAAATTACTAAGGACAAAGATGAACATTACAAAATGAAGAAGAGTCAATTCACCAAGAAGACACAACAGTCTTAAAGTGAGTATATGTGAAAACAGAGCTTAAAAATACTTGAAGCACCCATTGTCATCACTTGTATTCAACATAGTTTTGGAAGTCCTAGACACAGCAATCAGAGAAGAAACAGAAATAAAAGGAATCCAAATTGGAAAAGTAAAACTGTCACTGTTTGCTGTTGACATGATACTATACATAGAAAATCCTCAAAAGACAAAAGAGAAGCCTCAATGAGATGGAAGGAGGGGCGCAATCTTGATAAAATCAAATCCCATAACCACTGGGTGGGCAAATCACAAACTGGAGAACAATTATACCACAGAAGTCCATCCACTGCAGTGAAGGTTCTGAGCCTGACATCAGACTTCCCAACCTGGGGGTCTGGCAATGGGAGGAGGAATTACCAGAGAATCAGACTTCGAAAGCTAGTGGGATTTGACTGCAGGACTTCAATAGGACTGAAGGAAACAGAGACTCCACTCTTGGAGGGCACACACAAAGTAGTGTGTGCACCAGGACCCAGTAGGAAGGAGCAGTGACCCCATAGGAGACTGAACCAGACCTACCTGCTAGTGTTGGAGCATCTTCTGCAGAGGTAGGGGGCGATTGTAGCTCACCGCAGGGACAAGGACACTACCAGCAGAAGTTCTGGGAAGTACTCCTTGGCATGAGCCCTCCCAGAGTCCACCATTAGCCCCACCAAAGAACCTGTAGGCTACAGTACTGGGTCTCCTCAGGCCAAACAGCCAACAGGGAGGGAACTCAGCCCCTCACATCAGCAGACAAGCGGATTAAAGTTTACTGAGCTCTGCCCACCAGAGCAACACCCAGCTCTACCCACCACCATTCCCTCCCATCAGGAGACTTGCACAAGCCTCTCAGAGAGCTTCATCCACCAGAGGGAAGACAGCAGAAGCAAGAACTATAATCCTGCAGGCTGCAGAACAAACACCACAATCACAGAAAGATAGACAAAATGAAAAGGCAGAGGACTATGTCCCAGATGAAGGAACAAGATAAAACCCCAGAAAAATAACTAAATGAAGTGGAGATAGGCAATCTTCCAGAAAAATAATTCACAATAATGATAGTGAAGATGATCCAGGACCTCGGAAAAAAACTGGAGGCAAAGATTAAGAAGATGCAAGAAATGTTTCACAAAGACCTAGAAGAAATAAATAACAAACATAGATGAACAATACAATAAATGAAAAATACACTAGAAGGAATCAAGAGCAGAATAATTGAGGCAGAAGAACGGATAAGTGACCTGGAAGACAGAATGGTGGAAATCACTGCCATGGAACAGAATAAAGAAAACAGAGAAAAGAGAAATGAAGACAGCTGAAGAGACCTCTGGGACAATATCAAATGCACCAACATTCGCATTATAGGGGTCCCAGAAGGAGAAGAGAGAGAGAAAGGACCCAAGAAAATATTTCAAGAGATTATAGTCAAAACCTTCCTTAACATGGTAAAGGAAATAACCACCAAAGTCCAGGAAGTGCAGAGAGTCCCAGGAAGGATAAACTCAAGGAGCAACATGCTAAGACACATAGTAATCAAACTGACAAAAATTAAACACAAAGAAAAATTATTAAAAGCAACAAGGAAAAACAACAAACATACAAGGAAACTCCCATAAGGTTAACAGCTGATTTCTCAGCAGAAACTCTGCAAGCCAGAAGGCAGTGGCATGATGTATTTAAAGTGATGAAAGGGAATAAGCTACAACCAAGATTACTCTACCCATCAAGGATCTTATTCAGAGTCAATGGAGAAATCAAAAGCTTTAAAGACAAACAAAAGCTAAGAGAATTCAGCACGACCAAACCAGCTCTACAACAAATGCTAAAGGAACTTCTCTAAATGGGAAACACAAGAGAAGAAAAGAACCTACAAAAACAAACCCAAAACAATTAAGAAAATGATAATAGGAACATACATATCTATAATTACCTTATATGTGGATGGATTAAATGCTCCAACCAAAAGACACAGACTGGCTGAATGGATACAAGACGAAGATGTGGTCTACAACAGACCCACTTCAGACCTAGGAAAGTGGGTACAGAGTGAAAGTGAGAGGATGGAAAAAGATATTCCATGCAAATGGAAATCAAAAGAAAGCTGGAGTAGCAATACTCATATCAGATAAGATAGACTTTAAAATAAACAATGCTACAAAAGACAAGGAAGGACACTACATAATGATCACGGGATCAATCCAAGAAGAAGATATAACAATTATAAATGTTTATGCACTCAACGTAGGAGCACCTCAATACATAATTCAAATGCTAACAACCATGAAAGGGGAAGTTGACAGTAACACAATAATAGTCAGGAACATTAACATCTTGCTTACACCAATGGACAGATCATTGAGACAGAAAATTAATAAGGAAACACAAGCGTTAAATGACACAATAGACCAGACAGATTTAATTGATATTTATAGGGCATTCCGTCTGTAAACAGCAAATTACACTTTCTTCCCAAGTGCACACGGAACATTCTCCAGGATAGATCACATCTTGGGAACAAATCAAGCCTCAGTAAATTTAAGAAAATTGAAATCATATCAAGCATCTATTCAACCACAATGCTATGAGATTAGAAACAAATTACAGGAAAAAAATGTAAAAACCACAAACACATGGAAGCTAAATACTACGCCACTATATAACCAAGAGATCACTGAAGAAATCAAAGAAGAAATCAAAAAATACCTAGAGAAAAATGACAATGAAAACATTATGATCCAAAACCTATGGAATGCAGCAAAAGCAGTTCTAAGAGGGAAGATTATAGCAATACAATCCTACTCAAGGAACAAGAAAAACTTCAAATAATCTAACCTTACACCTAAAAGAACAGTAGAAAGAGGAACAAACAAAACCCAAAGTTAGCAGCAGGAAAGAAATCATAAAGATCAGCAGAAATAAATGAACTAGAAACAAAGAAAACAATAGCAAAGATAAATAAAATTAAGAGATGGTTCTCTGAGAAGATAAAAAAATTTGATAAACTTTTAGCCACACTTATCAAGAAAAACAGACAGAGGACTCAAATCAATATAATTAGAAAAGAAAAATGAGAAGTTACAACAGACACCACAGAAATACAAATAAGAGACTACTATAAGCAACTCGATGCCAATAAAATGGCCAACCTGGAAGAAATGGACAAATTCTTAGAAAGGTATAATTTTTATAGACTGAACCAGGAAGAAACAGAAATTATGAACAGACCAATCCAGGTAATGAAATTGAAACTGTGATTAAAAGTCTTCTGGGCTTCCCTGGTGGCGCAGTGGTTGAGAGTCCGCCTGCTGATGTAGGGGACACAGGGAATGCAAGGATTCTTCAATATACGCAAATCAATCAATGTGATAAACCATATTAACATTTTGAAGGAGAAAAACCATATGATCATCTCAAAAGACTCAGAGAAAGCTTTCGACAAAATTCAACACCGATTTATGATAAAAACCCTGCAAAAAGTAGGCATAGAGGGAACTTTCCTCAACATAATAAAGGCCATATATGACAAACCCACAGCCAACATCATCCTCAATGGTGAAAACCTGAAAGCATTTCCACTAAGATCAGGAACAAGACAAGGTTGCCCACTCTCACCACTCTTATTCAACATAGTTTTGGAAGCTTTAGCCACAGCAATCAGAGAAGAAAAGGAAATAAAAGGAATCCAAATCGGAAAAGAAGATGTAAAGCTGTCACTGTTTGCAGATGACATGATACTATACATAGAGAATCCTAAAGATACTACCAGAAAACTACTAGAGCTAATCAATGAATTTGGTAAAGTAGCAGGATACAAAGTTAATGCACAGAAATGTCTGGCATTCCTATATACTAATGATGAAAAATCTGAAAGTGAAATCAAGAAAACACTCCCATTTACCATTGCAACAAAAAGAATAAAATATCTAGGAATAAACATACCTAAGGAGACAAAAAACCTGTATGCAGAAAATTATAAGACACTGATGAAAGAAATTAAAGATGATACAAATAGATGGAGAGATATACCATGTTCTTGGATGGGAAGAATCAACATTGTGAAAATGACTCTACTACCCAAAGCAATCTACAGATTCAATGCAATCCCTATCAAACTACCACTGGCATTTTTCACAGAACTAGAACAAAAAATTATGCAATTTGTATGGAAACACAAAAGACCCCGAATAGCCAAAGCAATCTGGAGAACAAACAACAGAGCTGGAGGAATCAGGCTCCCTGACTTCAGACTATACTACAAAGCTACAGTAATCAAGACAGTATGGTACTGGCACAAAAACAGAAAGACAGATCAATGGAACAGGATAGAAAGCTCAGAGATAAACCCAGGCACATATGGTCACCTTATCTTTGATAAAGGAGGCAGGAATGTACAGTGGAGAAAGGACAGCCTCTTCAATAAGTGGTGCTGGGAAAACTGGACAGGTACATGTAAAAGTATGAGATTAGGTCACTCCCTAACACCATACACAAAAATAAGCTCAAAATGGATTAAAGACCTATATGTAAGGCCAGACACTATAAAACTCTTAAAGGAAAACATAGGCAGAACACTCTATGACACAAATCACAGCAAGATCCTTTTTGACCCACCTCCTAGAGAAATGGAAATAAAAACAAAAATAAACAAATGGGACCTAATGAAACTTCAAAGCTTTTGCACAGCAAAGGAAACCATAAACAAGACCAAAAGGACAACCCTCAGAATGGGAGAAAATATTTGCAAATGAAGCAACTGACAATGGATTAATCTCCAAAATTTATAAGCAGCACATGCAGCTCAATAACAATAAAACGAACAACCCAATCCAAAAATGGGCAGAAGACCTAAATAGACATTTCTCCAAAGAAGATATACAGACTGCCAACAAACACATGAAAGAATGCTCAACATCATTAATCATTAGAGAAATGCAGATCAAAACTACAATGAGATATCATCTCACACCAGTCAGAATGGCCATCATCAAAAAATCTAGAAACAATAAATTCTGGAGAAAAGGGAACACTCTTGCACTGCTGGTGGGAATGTGAATTGGTACAGCCACTATGGAGAATAGTATGGAGGTTCCTTAAAAAAGTACAAATAGAACTACCATATGACCCAGCAATCCCACTACTGGGCATATACCCTGAGAAAACCATAATTCAAAAAGAGTCATGTACCAAAATGTTCACTGCAGCTCTATTTAGAATAGCCCAGAGATGGAAACAACCTAAGTGTCCATTACTGGATGAATGGATAAAGGAGATGTGGCATATATATACAATGGAATTTTATTCAGCCATAAAAAGAAATGAAATTGAGCTATTTGTAATGAGGTGGATAGACCTAGAGTCTGTCATACAGAGTGAAGTAAGTCAGAATGAGAAAGACAAATACTGTATGCTAACACATATATATGGAATTTAAGGGAAAAAAATGTCATGAAGAACCTAGAGGTAAGACAAGAATAAAGACACAGACCTACTAGAGAATGGACTTGAGGATATGGGGAGGGGGAAGGGTAAACTGTGACAAAGCGAGAGAGAGGCATAGACATATATACACTACCAAAGGTAAGGTAGAAAGCTAGTGGGAAGCAGCTGCATAGCACAGGGAGATCAGCTCGGTGCTTTGTGACCACCTGGAGGGGTAGGATAGGGAGGGTGGGAGGGAGGGAGATGCAAGAGGGAAGAGATATGGGAACATATATATATGTATAACTGATTCACTTTGTTATAATCAGAAACTAGCACACCATTGTAAAGCAATTATACTCCAATAAAGATGTAAAGAAAAACCAACAACAACAATACAACTGAATAAATAAATGTAATAGAATTAATAGATGAGTAATAAACCTTTTGAATTCTGAAAAAAAAAAAAGAATGAAATTATAACACTCCCTAACACCATACACAAAAATAAACTCCAAATGGATTAAAGACTTAAATGTAAGATCGGACACTATAAAACTCTTAGAGGAAAACATAGGAAGAACACTCTTTGACATAAATCACAGCCAGATCTTTTTTGACCCACCTCCTAGAGTAATGGAAATAAAACAAAAATAAACAAATGGGACCTAATGAAACTCAAAATGTTTGTGCAGCAAAGGAAACTATAAATAAGACAAAAAGACAACCCTCAGAATGGGAGAAACCATTTACAAAGGAATCAATGGACAAGGAACCTCCAACATATATAAACACCTCATGCATCTCAGTATCAAAAAAACAAACAATGCAATCAAAAAAATGGACAGAAGACCTAAATAGACATTTCTCCAAAGAAGATATACAGATGCCAACAAACACATGAAAAGCTGCTCAACATCACTAATTATTAGAGAAATGGAAATCAATACTACAATGGGTATCACCTCACAACAGTTAGAATGGTCCTCATCAGAAAATCTACAAACAACAAATGCTGGAGAGGGTGTGGAGAAAAGGGAACCCTCTTTCACTGTTGGTGGGAATGTAAAATGGTACAGCAACTATGGAGAACAGTATGGAGGTTCCTTAAAAAACTAAAAATGGAATTACCATATGACCCAGCAATCCCTCTACTTGGCATATGCCCAGAGAAAACCATAATTCAAAAAGACACATGCACCCCACTGTTCACTGCAGCACTATTTACAATAGCCAGGTCATGGAAGCAACCTAAATGCCCATCGACAGATGACTGGATAAAGAAGAAGTAGTACATATATACAATGGAATATTACTCAGCCATAAAAAGGAACGAAACTGAGTCATTTGCAGAGACATGGATGGACATAGAGACTGTCATACAGAGTGAAGTAAGTCAGAAAGAGAAAAACAAATATCATATATTAACACATATATGTGAAATCTAGAAAAATGGTACAGTTGAACCGGTTTGCAAGGCAGAAATAGAGACAGAGATTTAGAGAAAAAACGTATGGACACCAAGGGGGTAAAGTGGGGGTAGGGGGCAGGGTGGGATTAATTGGGAGATTGGGATTCACATATATACACTAATATGTATAAAATAGATAACTAGTAAGTACCTGCTGTATAGCACAGGGAACTCTACTTCACTTTGCTGTACAATAGAAACTAATAAAACATTGTAAAACAACTATACCCCAATTTAAAAAAAAATCACTTTCCAATTCAAAAAAAAAAAACATTGATTATTCAAAGAGAAAAAAAGAATGAAACCCTGAAGAAGCTACCAGAAAAATGATAGAGCTCATCAATGAATTTGGTAAAGTTACAGCATACAAAATTTGTACACAGAAATCTCTTGCTTTCCTATACACTAACAATGAAAGATCAGAAAGAGAAATTAAGAAAACAATCCCATTTATCATCACATCAAAAAGAATAAAAATACCTAGGAATAAACCTATCTAAGTAGACAAAAGACCTGTACACGGAAAACTATAAGATTCTGATGAAAGAACTCGAAGATGACAGAAACAGATAGAGAGATATACGATGTTCATGGATTGGAAGAATCAATATTGTGAAAATGACTATACTACCCAAAGCAATCTACAGATTCAATGCAATCCCTATCAAATTACCAATAGTGTTTCTTACAAAATTAGAAGAAAAAGTTTACAATTTGTATGGAAACACAAAGGACCCTGAATAACCAAAGCAATCTTCAGAAAGAAAAATAGAGTGGGAGGAATCAGGCTTCCTGACTTTAGACTGTACTACAAAGTTAGTCATCAAAACAGTATGGTATTGGTACAAAAACAGAACTAAGGATCAATGGAACAAGATAGAAAGTCCAGAGATAAACCCAAGCACCTATGGTCACCTAATCTATGACAAAGGAGGCAAGAATATACAATGGAGAAAATAGTCTCTTCAATAAGTGGTGTTGGGAAAACTGCACAGCTACATGTAAAAGAATGAAATTAGAACACTCCCTAACACCATACACAAAAATAAAATCAAAATGGATTCAAGACCTAAATATAAGGCCAGATACTATAAAATTTTTAGAGGAAAATACAGGCAGAGCACTCTCTGACATAAATTACAGCAAGATCTTTTTTGATCCACCTCCTAGCGTAATGAAAATAAAAATAAACAAATGGGGCCTAATTAAACTTAAAAGCTTATGCACAGCAAAGGAAACTATAAACAAAATGAAAAGAGAACCCTCAGAATTGGAGAAAATATTTACAAATGAAGCAACAGACAAGGGATTAATCTCCAAAATATAAAAACAGCTCATGCAGCTCAATATCAAAAAAAGAAACAACCCGATCAAAAAAAAATGGGAAGAAGAACTAAATAGACATTTCTCCAAGGAAGATATACAGATGGCCAAAAAACACAGGAAAAGATGCTCAACATAGCTAATTATTAGAGAAATGCAAATCAAAACTACAATGAGATATCACCTCACACTGGTCAGAATGGCCATCATCAAAAAATCTACAAACAATAAATGCTGGAGAGGGTGAGGAGGAAAAGGAACCCTCCAATACTCTTGATGGGAATGTAAATTGGTACAGCCACTATGGAGAACACTATGGAGGTTCCTTAAAGAACTAAAAATAGAGCTATCATATGATTCATCAATCCCACTCCTGGTCATATATCTGGAGAAAACCATAATTCGAAAAGATACATGCACCTCAATGTTCATTACAGCACTATTTACAATAGCCAAGACATGGTAGCAACCTTAATGTCCATCAACAGAAAGATGAATAAAGAAGATGTGGTGTGTATGTATGTATGTGTGTGTGTATATATATATATATATATATATATATACACACACACACACACAATGGAATATTACTCAGCCATAAAAAAATGAAATAATGCCATTTGCAGCAACATGGATGGACCTAGAGATTATCATACTAAGTGAAGTCAGACAGAGAAAAACAAATATCCTGATATCACTCATATGTGAAATCTAATTTTTAAAAATGATGCAAATGAACTTACTTACAAAACAGAAACATTCTTACAGATATTGAAAACAAACTTATGGTTACCTAAGGGAAAACGTGTGGGGGAGGGATAAATCAGGAGCTTGGGATGAACATACACACACTACTGTATATAAGATAGGTAACCAACAAGCACATACTGTATAGCCCAGGGAACTTTACTCAATATTCTCTGATAACCTATAAGGGAAAAGAATCTAAAAAAGAATGAATATATGTACATGTATAAATTTATCACTTTGCTGCACACCTGAAACTAACACAACATTGTAAATCAACTATACACCAGTAGAATTTTTTTTAAAATATATGAAATAAAAACTGCCAGAACTAAAAAGAGAAATAAATACACAATTAGAGTTGGAGACTTCAAGACTCCTCTGTCAGCAATTGATTAGCAAGGATATAGAAGAACTAAATGACACCATCAGTCAACTGTACCTAAATTATATTTATAGAACACTCCATCCAATAACAGCAGATCATTTGTTTCAACTGCACATGGAATATTTACCAAAATAGAAAATATCCTGTGTGATAAAATAAATCTTAATGATTTTAAAAGAATTTAAGTCAAACAAAGTATGTTCTATAAACATAATGAAATTAAATGAGAGATCAATAACAGAAAGATAAAGGAAAATAGCCAAATACTTGGAATTAACACACTAGTAAATAATCTGTGAATCAAAGAGGAGGTCTGTAGAGAAATTAGAAAACATTTTGAACTGAACAAAGAGGAAAATGTAACACAGAAAAATTTGTAAGATGCCACTAAAGCAGGCCTTAGAGGGAAATTTATAGCATCAAATGCTTATATTAGAAAGAAGATACATTTCAAACCAATAATCTAAACTTTCATGTTAAAAGAGAAAAATAAACCCAAAGCAAGGAGAAATAAGGAAATAATAAATATAAGGATGGAAATAATAAATACAAGGACAGAAATAAATGAAATTGAAAACAAAATACAATAGAGCATATCAATGAACCAAAATCTGATTCTTTGAAGAGATGAAAAAAAATTGAGAAACTTCTAATATGATTGACAAAGAAAAAAAAGAGAAGATATGAATTAATATTTAAATAAGGAGTACACTAAGGAGATAATGAAAATGTTAGCATCTCAGAAGTTTAAAGTTAAAAAACATAGATCACTTTGTTCAAGAAATTTTTTGGAAGTCTTCTTTTGGGTTCTCAAAGGTAACCCAATGATGCAAACATTGCCCTGGGATTCAAGTATAATAGGCCTTTTTTTTTCCAAGTTTGATATTCAGTAAGGTCTCTACGAACATAACTGTGCAAGGACAGGATTCATTTGTACAAGGAGTCCCAGGACCTGAGGAAGAAAGTCTAGGCCAGCACCACCATTTAAAGTTAGGTGAATTGTGCCCTGAGTAAGACACCAACTGGAGAGGTGGTAAATTGGAACTGAAATCCAGCACATGTTCACTAAGCCTTGCATGAGCCATATACACCCAGAGGAAAGAAAGACTTTTCCCTAATTCTCACATGGGTGTTGCTAATCAGTAAGCCAATGAGGAAATGCCTTTGTAAATGCATACCACATCGGCCAGGGGAGGCTCTGCCAGCCACATAGGCCCCTATCAAGGGACTAAGTGTCAAGGGGAGGCCTGGATTGGGCACAGCTGATGACTGATGCTAGAAGTTACCCTGCCAGCCCCAGCTGCATTGGCACAGGAGATATGATATGATAAACTATGGCTGAGTATGCAACTGTAGATTAAGAGCTGGGTATCTTCTGAGTCTAAGCATGAGCCCTGCTACAGTAGGCAGTGTCTTAGACCTGACATGTCTCAAAAGTATCCCTAAGAACTTAAAAGGTTGCCCTGAAGAGCAGGGCAGGGTGGAAGCAGGAAGAAACACAGATGTGAGCTAACAAGAGTCCAGCTCCCTCTAGCATAAGAAAGCTGGCAACCACGCTCCCAGAACTGGGTAACCCCTTGGAATTCTTGAACCATTTAAAAGTAGAGTAGAAGTGTGAAGCATCAATGTACTTACAATAATAGAATAATTAATTATAATAAAGAAAAATGACATATTTATACCCAGACCTTACATGATCTGGCCTACATTGTCTCTCTGAATGCATATCCTATTACACCAACAATTGCTCACTCTGCTTCAGCCATACCAGCTTCCTTGCTGTTCCTCAAAAATAAGGGGCACAATTCAAACTCAGGACCTTATAACTTGTTGCTCCTTCTGCCAGGAAAGTTCCTTCCCCAAGATCTTCATGGCTCATCTCCTTCAGATATTTCCTCAAATTCATTTTTTCAGGGCAAATTTCCTTGGTAATCCAATCTAGAAATTGGATTGAAACCTTCCTTCCATTTCAAATGCCCCCCACCCCCCATTCTAGACATGCCCTATCTCCCTTCCTTGATTTATTTTTCTCTTTACACTTATCCCATTACAGCACAAAATATATTTCATTTATGTTTCTTTTTTCATTGCATGTCTCCCACCACTAGAATATAAGCTTCTTGAGGGCAGTGATTTTTATCTGTTTTGTTCACTGTTATATCCCCAACATAAAGTTCACAAAGCGCTCTCTACCAAACTCTAAAATTTTAAATTTATATTCTATATCCTAAATATGTGTTTATTTTCCTTTCTAGAAACACTGATGGCTGTGCAGGTTTCAGGTTTTCAAAATCTAAAGTATTATAAATCTAAGATTGATAATGGTTAAACCATTATATTGTTGATAACCACTAGCTGTTCAAAGCGCAGAGACTTGCAGGAGAGTGCAGCCAATTGTTTCCTGTGCACTTGGGTGCACTGTGGTAGAAGTTCAAAGACAGTTGAACTATGACAGGCCCCAAGGTCCAGAGCAGAGCGAGATACTGCTAGGACCAAGGATCAGGTGGAGTGATGACCATCTCAGTGGTCTGCAACAAGGATAATAATGTTACTACTAGTAGTTAACATCTGCTGAGTATCTGCTGTTTGTCAAGCACAGTTCAAAACCCTTTACCTATATTAAGACACAGAATTGTCCTAAGAAGTAGGTACAATTATTAGCCCCATTTTACAGTCAAAAACTGTGACAGAGAGGTTAAATAACTTGCCTCAAAGTTAGACATCTAGGGCACAACAGAACTAGGTTTGAAAACGAGCAAATCAGAGCCTATGTTGTTAATCAATATGCTGTACTTTTCAAACAGATGAGGATAATCCAAAACAAATTCCTTTGAACACTTTTATCTTCCTATGAGAAATGTCTGATCAACTTAGGCTATGAAGCAAAGAGCCCTAACATTAAATAAGAGTTGCTGACATTAGACCTGGAAGCAGGAAAGTCGCTCAGGTTACATAGTAGAAAAGTGAGTACAAACACAACATAATATTCCAAAGGGACAATTCATTAGACTATGTGCTTGTTACCCTAGAGGAGTGGCTATTTTGTGTTCTTTCTTTCTTACAGGCAAAATAAAGGCAATGTCAATCAACTCAGAAAACAAAACTGATACACTTCTTTGGCTTTCTTTATGTCCTTCTGATTTTAGATTTCTTATAATGTTTATGGATTCTTAAAAACTATCTCTTAATAACTGGTTGAAAAATTCTGTAGGAAAAGTTTTGTTAATTTAAAAACATCTAGCTTTACATTTATACAGTTACTTCATTCTTAGGATAGATACCAGTTTCCTGTGAAAGTGTAAAATCTTGTTACTCAAACCATAAAGTATTTGTCTGATACTTTGTACTTTGTTAGTTTTCCTGTCAGGCAAAAAAAATTGTGTTTTCTCCTAGCTTTCTATCAAATAGAACTCAAAAAGAACATCATATAGGTATTTTTACCCGTTTAATTTTTCCCTATATTTCTTACACATTTGTTTTTCTCCTTAATCATTTGATCCTAACTGCATTGTTTCTCATTTCATCTTACAGTTATGTCTCTGTAGACTGAGTTTTTCTCTTGTACTGAAAATAAAAAATAACCATTATTGAACATACATTTATGTGAAACCAACTCAGTACTAAAACCAATTAATCTGTACATAGATATCTACTAAACTCAAAAATTCAGAAATTTTAGAAAAAATAATAACTTAGATATCATTTTCTGAGGGTCACAGAAATGGCTGGTATATTATTGCTTTTGAATATTTGCAAATGTAACATTAAATAAGTCATTACAAAGTAATAGATGGGACTATGCTGGCAATAATTTAAAATAAACTGTATGACCAGGAAACAACCTTCATATAACCTTCACTCATAAGGTTTTGAGATTCCTTTTTTAAACAAATTAAGTAGCTTACTGATTTTGACTTGAAGGATGAAAGAAAAATACTCTGAAAGTTCAACTGAGTCACAACTATGGAACAAGCTCAGAGCTGGCTGTCCTGTGTACGTGAAAATGTACTGCATACCCATCATCAGGAAGAGCCCTTACATTTTAGGACGTGTTACCTTTGGTAGTGAAGATGAAATTACACTATCTTAATGTTCATCCTCTACTTTGCTCCCACTCTGTGTCCAAACACATGCTTCCTGGAAATGCTGATTTGAGGTAGAGTACACACTGGGGTTATGAACTAAGCCAAAGCTAATGATCCATACAGGGCTTGATCTTATGACCCTGGCCTCATTAGCACCTGGCACTTAACAACTGAGCTAATCAGGCAGAGACAAGGGATTCATCAATCAAACAAACAGCACATTATTGAAGAGCAGCACATGTCAAGCACTCAGCCAGAAGTTATAGTGAATACAAAGAAGGATAAACATAGTCTCTGCCCTACAGGTGCTTACAATCAATTTGGTGAAATTAATTACAGGTGCACAGCAACAGAAACTTAAAAATAATAACAATAATAAAAACAGCTAAGGCAGCTGATTAGGGAAGAAACCTGCTGGAGGAAGTTAGAGAAAAAATATTAACCTATATATGATAGTTAGTCCTTGAATTTAATGAGTAAAGATGTGACAAGGTGGTTTGGGTTTTTTCAGAAGACTAATCCTGCAATGGCTCATATGTTGGAGTCAAATGTGGACTGTCAAATTTGAACTGAATGAAGCAACTCAGGGATGAAATTAATTATATTGAGGAGAAAAATAATGATACATTTTAAAAGCATTACTAAGAAAAAAATCAACCACATGAGAAAAATCAAATCTCTGAGGGTGGTGAGAAAGAAGGTTCTAGGTTTTAAAATGTTCCTGGATAGGTATCAGAGGCAGAAATAAAGAAGTTCATGAGTGGCAGCTTTTGGAAAGAAGATAAAATGATAATTGAGTTTTAAACTTGAGAGTTAGGGGTGCCGACCCTCTACACGGAAAAAAAAAAAAAATCTGCTTATAACTTATAGTCAGCTCTCCACATATGCAGTTCCTCCATATCTCTACAGTTCCTCTGTATCCCTGGTTCCACTTCCTCAGATTCAACAACTGTGGCTCATGTATTACTATAGTATTTACCATTGAAAAGAATCCATGTATAAGTGGGCTTGCACAGTTCAAAGCCATGTCGTTCAAGGGTCAACTGTATAACCTTGACAATTCTGGGAAATGAGAGTAAAAGAAGGAAATTCACAGACTGATCTCACTTATTATAAATGTAAAAATCTTAAATATTAATAAATCTAGCAATGATTTAAAATATATGTACATCAGTGAGGTAGGGGTATTTATTCCAGGCGAGCAAAGATGATTTACATTAGAAAACATGTTTAATATAATCTATCACATTACAAAGGAAGAACTACATGCATATCAAAATAAATACAGAAAAACATTCTATATCATCCAACATATATTCATAACTAAAACAGGGGAAAACTACATAACCTAATAAATAAGATCTACCAAAATCCCACAGCAAATATTATATTTAATGGTGAAAAATTAGGTGCAATCTTTCACAAACAGAAAAGGCAAGAATGCCTACTATATCCACTTTGATCTGATATTTCAATGGACATTTCATCCAATACAATAAGGCAAGAAAAGAAATGAGATATAAGACTTAGCAAGAAAAAATAAATAGCAATTACGTACACAGAAATTGATTACATGTAAATAAATGTACATGATTCATTTATTTTTTATACTATTATCTATAATAACACCTAACATATATTAGGCTCCCACTAAATATATATGGGGTCAATGAATGAATGAATGAAATCTATAATCAAATATCTCAACTAATAAGACAACTCAGCAAGTTTGTTGGACTTTAATACACAAAAATCAAGAGGATTCTAACATGCCAGCAACAGCCATGAAAAAATATAATTTAACCATTGAAAAATGTATATGATTATTCAGTAATAAATATTTTTAAAAGGTATTTGTACAAAGAAAACTTATTGAAGAACACAAAATAAAATCTAAGTAATAGATATATATGGCATTAATAATAAGAAATTATCGATGTTATAGTTGCATATTATATATGCCTACTTCCTCAAATTAAATTAAAAATTAAATGCAATTTCAGTCAATATAGGACTTTGACTTACAAGATGGTCCTACCACTTCAATGAAAGATTGAGTAGTGCTTGGTTATAAAAGTTCAGCTTTAGCCAGTCTGTGTTCAAAAAATGGCTTAACTATAATACCTATTAGCTGTGTTACCTGGGACATGATCATTAAACAATCAGTTCCTGGGTCTCCTCAGGTGGCAATAAAAATCCTGTCCTCTATTCTGCATAGATTGGTGAGGACCATTCTTGGCCCTTTATCATTGCTTAGAAAAACTAACTTTATTAAGTGTTTTTGTGCTCTAACCACTGAGGAATGGAGGGAGCAGTAACAATCATTAACATATAGTAAGATAAACATGATAACTTGGAGTACAGTAAGTGCTAACCTGATTTGGACTTCAGAAAGATCACTCTGACTACTGTTTGCCCCCAGAAGAAGGGCAAGTATACAGAAAAAGAGACCACTTAGGAGGCCATTGCAGTGATTCAGCCAAGAGTTTGAAGCATTTGAATTATAGTCACAAAAATAGTCAAAAGTGGTCACACTCACTGAGTGTGTATGTGTGCATGTGGGCATGTGTATGTTATAACCAACAGGGATTATTGATTGTTTGGATGTGTGGTGTTTGAGAAAAAGAGAGCAGTACACCAATATTTTGACCTGAACAACTAAATAGATGATGCTTCCACTGGCTGAAATGAGAAACACTGGATTGGAAGATGGATTGGATAGAGGGGATGAAGAAGAGATGGGGTGTACTGTTTTGGCCAATACAATTTGAGAAATCTATGAGAAATCCAATGGACATGGTGGGTAAGATAGTGGATATACATTTGGAACTCAGAACCGAAGATACAGCTGAAAACAAAAATTAGGAGCAATTTCATATTGGTGGTATAGTAGGTGCTATTGGTTGGATTCCTTGGAATCCCTTTTACTAGCTTAGTTAGGAGTTCCCATCCCCCAGATGCTTCAGGCACTACAACTAATGGCTCCCATCTGCAATACTTTTCAGAGGATTACCCTTGGGTGACTTTAGTCTCCTCACAGTCAGATTTTTGTGGTATATACTGAGTCCCCTGATTTAAGATAGATGGGATCACATAGAGGAATCATGAATACAAAAAGAAAAGGACAAAGATGGTATCCTGGCACATCAAATCTGTAGTGGTCTGGTAGATAAGAAACAGCTAGCAAAGGAGATGAAGAAGGAGCAGTCAGTGAGGTAGGGGGAAAAACAGATTGGTACAGTTATCTGAAAGCCTGAAAAATAAGAAGGAGACTGTGATCATCCATATTAAATGTTACTGAGAGGTTAAGATAATAACAGAAAGGTTATCATTGTTTTTGTCAAAAGTTATGACCTTAAAAAGAGCAGTTTCAAAATAGTGGTAGTAGATTAAGAGACTAGTTAGAGTGGGTTAGTGAGAAAATAGGAGGTGAAGCAGAAATTATGAGTATAGAAAATATTCTGAAGTAGTTTGCTGTGAATATGTAAAACTGTAATGGGACACCTAGAGGAAGACTTGGGGATCAGAGAAGGGGTTTTTTTTAATAGGTGTCAAGGCATGTCTATATGCCCATGGGAATGATTCAATAGAGATTCAGATTCTTTCACTTAGCAAAATGTTTTCAAGTTTCATCCACGTTCTAATAGGTGTCTAGACATAATTCTTTTTATAGATGAATAATATTTCATGGTATTAATATACCACATTTTGTTTATCCATTCATCAATTGATGGACATTTGAGTTATTTACACTTTTTGGCTATTATGAATAATACTGCTATGAACATTCATGCATAAGTATTTGTGTGAATATGTTTTCATTTTTGTTGTTTATATACCTAGCAGTGGAATTAATGAGTCATATGGTAACTCTCTATGTCTAACCATTTGAGAAGCTGCCAAAATGTTTTTCAAAGTGTCTGCAACATTTTGTACTTCCAACAGCAATGTATAAGAATTCCAATTTCTCCATATCCATGTCAACACTTGTTATTAACTGGTTTTTTTTTTAATCTTAGTCATCCTACAGGTATAAAGTGGTATTTCATTGTGATTTTTATTTGCATTTCCCTAATGCCTAATGATATTGAGCCATCTTTCACATAGCCTTTTGAGCATTTGTATATCTTCTTTGGATAAATGTTCAAGTCCTTTCCTCATTTTTTAATTGCTTGTTTGACATTGTTGAATTTTAAGGGTTCTTTATATATTCTGGATACAAATCACTTATCAGTAACATAATTTGAATTGTTTTTTTCCATTCTGTGGGTTGTCTCTTGACTTTCTTGATGGTGTCCTTTGAAGACCAAAGTTTTTCATTTTGATGAAGTTCAATTTATGTATTTTTTTGCCTTTTGTTGTATGCACTTTTTGTGTCATATTTAAGAAACCATTGCCTAATTAAAGGTCACAGAGATTTACTCCTATAATTTCTTCTAAGTGACTTATAGTTTTAAAATTCTTGCACTGGGTCTATAATCCATTTTTAATTCATTTTGTATACAGTGTGAGAAAAGATTCCCACTTCACTTTTTTTTGTGAATATCCAATTTTGTCAGAACAAAAACACTATTATTTCTCCATTGAAAGGTCTTGGCACCCCTGTCAAAAATCAATTGATCCTATAAGTAAGGGTTTATTTCTAGACTTTCAATTATAGTTTACTGGTTTATATATTTATTCATATGCTAATACCACACTGTCTTGATTTCTATAGTTTTGCATTAGGTTTTGAAATTAAGAAGTGTGATTCCTCCAACTTTGTTCTTTTCAAAATCCTTTTGGCTATTCTGGGGTCACAGACAATCCATATGATCATCTCAATAGATGCATTAAAAAGACATTTGAAAAAATCCAACACTATTTCCTGAAAGCACTCAACAAACTAGGAACAGAAAGGAGCTTTCTCAACCTGACAAAGCCCATCTATGAAAAACCAATGGCTAACATCATACTTAATGGTAAAAGGGTAAATGAAATGTTTTCCCCTAAGATCAAGAACGAGACAAGTATGGCCACTTTCAACACTTCTATTCAACACTGTACTGGAGTTTCTAGTGAGGGAAATTAGGCAAGAAAAAGAGGTGAAAGGCATTCAGATTTGAAAGGAAGAAGTAAAACTATCTCTTTTTGAAGGTGACATGATCTTGTACATAGAAAATCCTAACTAATCCAGTAAAATTTAAAAATTAAAAAAAATATATTGGAACTAACAAATGAGCTTAGCAAGTTTACAGGATATGAGATCAATATACAAATATCAACTGACTTTCTGTACACTAGTAATGAACAAATCCAAAAATAAAATTAAGAAAATAATTCCATTTACTAAAGCATCAAAAGTAATAAAACACTTAGGGATAAATTTAACAATAAAGTACAAGATCTATACACTAAAAGTACAAGATCTATATACTAAAAATATGAAACACTGTTAGAAGAAATTAAAGATGGCCTAAATAGGTTGAGAGTCCGCCTGCCGATGCAGGGGACACGGGTTCGTGCCCCGGTCCGGGAAGATCCCACATGCCGTGGAGCCTCTGGGCCCATGAGCCATGGCCGCTGAGCCTGCGCATCCGGAGCCTGTACTCCACAACGAGAGAGGCCACAACAGTGAGAGGTCCGCGTACCGCAAAAAAAAAAAAAAAAAAAAAAAAAAAAAATAGATGGTCTACATAAAAAGACATCCTGTGATCATGGATGGGAAGGCCTAATATTGTTTTAATGGTAATATTCCTAAAGACACAGAAGAACCTAAATCAAATTAACCTTTGGCTAATTTATCTTGTGAGAGCAGTATCTGATGGCTCTGACAGTTTCATTTGGATGTGTCAGAATAGAGACAATTTGGCATGTGCTAATTCAACAGACTTTTAACTAAAAAGGAGATGTGGGAGATAAAAATTAAATCTTTCCTATTTCCAGGGACCTTGACGATTTGCTACAGAGAAAATATTGTATTTTATCACATCTAAGATACCTTTGACTGTTAATTACATCTTAATTTCAGGGACATTAAATTAGGATAAGGGCTTCCCTGGTGGCACAATGGTTAAGAATCCACCTGCCAGTGCAGGGGACATGGGTTCTTGAGCCCTGGTCTGGAAAGATCCCACATGCTGCAGAGCAACCAAGCCCGTGTGCCACAGCTACTGAGCCTGCGCTCTAGAGCCCGCGAGCCACAACTATTGAGCCCATGTGATGCAACGACTGAAGCCCGTGTGCCTAGAGCCGTGCGCTGCAACAAGAGAAGCCACTGCAATGAGAAGCCCATGCACCGCAACGAAGAGTAGCCCCCGCTCGTCACAACTAGAGAAAGCCCGCGTGCAGCAACGAAGACCCAATGCAGCCAAAAATGAATTAATTTTTAAAAATAAGGATAAAAAAAAATCTGCTTGTACAACAATCATAATATATGATTCCACATAAATTATGTTATCATACCTCTTATAAGAGTAGTTTAAAAAAAAGTTTTAGGAGAGAAAGATATCAACTGATTGAGAAAATTAAGGATTGAATAAGTATTACCTGAATTTTGAAAACATAAAATTTTCACAAGCAATTAAAAATGTGGTTATAGGACCTAGAATACACAAAGGAGGGAAAGCCCAGCTCATGTTAAGGGAAAGCAAGAAGGCATTAAGAAACCACCGGTAGTTTTGGAGAAGAGAAGTTACATTACAAAGATTAACCTGGCAATAGATAAGAATTGGTTCTAAGAAATAAGATACTAGGAAATAAGTTATTTTAAAATATTCTGGCCTTAAGATGCCAGTATAACATCAATAGAGAAATATGTCAAAAACCATGAGAAATATAATTAGAAAAGCCTTCAAGAATGATGATATCAATTTAGGAAAATACTATATAAAGATAAGGTGGAGTGGTGAAAGTAGATAAGACAATCAAGGAAAAAATGTAGATAGAAGAAATAAAGGCAAGAATAAAACCTTGAGAAATTCCTACACTAAGTGGTAGAAGACAGAAGAGAACCAAAAAGATAAGAGAGAAGGATTAAGAACAGGAGAAGAACAGGAAAAGGAAAGTTGGAGAGACTTTCAACGTCAACAGCAAGCTCCAATGTCAACGTTGGTCAGGTTAATGACCAAGGGAGAAGCCATTGACTTTGTAAAGGGCACCAGTAACTTCTGCTGGAGCAATTTCAGTAAAAGAAGAAAAGTCGCTTTTGTAAAAGAGAAATATAAGCTTAGAAAATTTCACTGAATAAAGGGTGATACTAGAGCCTAAAACAGCATGTTTGACTCCTGATGGCTTTCTGGCTTTCGGATCACAGATCCCCCAGGATGTGTGGTAAAAAAAATTTAACTGAAAAGCAGGCACAGGACAATGCAATGTCTTCTAATAAGCTAGGCATTTATCTACTTCATCCAAGACTCAAAATGGAGATCATAAACACAAGGAAATAAAATGGTCTCATCTCTAAGCAGAGTTAACACCTTCGACATACGTTACAGGAAGAAAAACTCATTTGGTTTTATTTAACATTACTCTGCTTAGCTTTATCCAAGGTGTAAGTGTATAACTTTGAAGTATGGAAGGAAAATAGAAAGATCAATATGAAAGAGAGAGAATGACAAATATGTGAGAGAGAATGCTATAAACTCCAATGCTCATGGATTGGGAGGAAGAACAAAGGTCTGTGGTCTAGGAAGCTGAGAGGTAGTAAGGCATGGAGAGCAGCGGTAAGCTGTGTATCATTTCACGTTCCTTTGCAGCTTCAGGGAAAAAGAGGAGATATGAAAGGATTGGTATGTCACATGACTACACATCCCCCTAAACGCCAATGGTTACGAGCAGAAGAATCCACATAATGCTTTGGAATAAGAAGAAAGCCCTTTCATAGCAGATTCTTGTTCAGCGGATACATATTAATTCTGAGAGACTGTATAAGAAAGAGAAGACTTGACAGGACCCGCCATTGGTTTTGTAAGTTGAAAATTACCTGGAAGACAAGATACAGAAAAGCTTTGTAAATCAGAACTAGAATTCTTCTGCTCTTGAAATTATAGGTCACGGAAATATTTGATTTAACCAGTCTCTAATGGTGCCAGTCTGTCAGGCTGAAGATTACTTACATGAATTGCTTACAATGAAAAATAATAACCCTATTAAATTTAAGAAGGTTTAAAATGCATTTCCTTTTGATGGGAGTAAGAAAGTCCTAATATTTAGAAAAAGGAAATTAATATTAATTTTCTGAGGGACTGACTTGCTTTTAATGTATTTAAATAACAAAAGAACTACTTTTATCTTTACCTAAGAATTTAGAAAAGTGAATGGTTGGTAAAAAATGATTATTTTATATTTGCAAGCATTTGATACATTTTAAATGATTGTTGTTCCCTGTTCTTTATTAATGTACTTAGAATATAATAACAGATGCTACCCAAAAAAAAAGATAAATCAACAGAGTGCCTACTGCCTTTGCAAAAATCTGAATTTATTGTCTGTTTCCTACATTGTTATCATTTCCTTTTAGAAATTTCAATGAAATTTTTTGTTGTTTATACTGTACCTGTGTACAGTGAAATACAAAAGATACTAGAAAATTGTATGTACTCTAAGGATTAAAAATGTCAACACTACTTAACCACATGTTTCCTATCTCCCTGTACTGTCTGTCTGAGTCAGCTGGTAGTAAGAGTAAAGATGACAAAGACTGAGGAATTTGATTCAGAGTAATCAATGTGAATAGAGCTGTGAGCTCAAGATGTCTCTGTTTGATAATCTCCTACCTTGCCTGGATTATTTATGTTAGATAAAGCAAGGATATTTTTGGTTTTCTAAGTCTACTCACCTGAGTAATCAGATGCAAACTTTTTCGATTTGAGAAATGTTTGCCCCTGAACAAGGACAACTCTTTCAGAGTATCAGAGCATAATTTAGTTACCCTATTAGACCCTGTAATTGTGCTTATCTTACTTTTTTGGACAAGAATTCCCCAAAACAAAGGAGAGTCAATGTCTGACTTAACCTTAAAATTTCTTTGAAGTCTAATATAGTATTTTTAAAATGCAAGCTAGTTTTTTACTCTGTTCCCGTAACACATTTACATTTACTTTAATACAATTAATGTTTTAAACTACTTTCTACAGAGTAACCTAAATGTTCCTTAAAAACATACCACTTTTATACTAGTTTCCAGCACCCAGGGTTACCCCAAGGAGTAAAGCAAAAAGAATACACACTCCAATTTGAAAATAGACCTCTATAAGATCTAACTTACTTTTTAAATAATTTAAGTATCTATAGCACAATATATCCAAGTATGATATTTTACTGAATCTTTATGGACTTTTCTACAATGAAACATGTTTGAAGATGATTGCACCAAATAAAAGAAACCTCACCTAAGGAGAATATGCAGGTCAGAGAGAAGCAAGGCATTCTCTAAATTAAACAATAAATGCCATTTCTGTTACAGGATAAAGTCTACTAAATCATTAAACAGACTAAACTAAAAGAAGACAATGGAAACATTAGCAGATGAGAATAATGAGCTGCAATCGAATTTGGGTCCTGATCTCTGGCAATGAAATGATCACGCAGGGCTCCCTCTGTCGGCTCCTCTGTGGTCTCCATACATTTCCTAATGAAGGCCAGGCAACCTTCCAGTATTAAAGATGGGCAAATATTCACTAGTAAAGATTTTAAATTATCCAAGCAGATTTACCTCCCCAAATGATGGCTAATCTCATGAATCAAATGAGGCTTTCATTATAGATCTACTAAATAGATATAGCTGGAAGCAAATGGGCATTGTTTTTAAGAAGAAAAAATAACCTCTTCCTAAATAATGAAAGCAAGGTGTTTTGATTACACCTTAGGCATTTATTTTATCAGAAGGAAGAATTTTTAAATTATACAACATTAAATTTTAACAAACTCTTCTTTCCTGCTTTGAGGTAGTTATAGATCTTGTACTTAAAGTTCGTTTAAACAAGGTTGACAGCCCGAGCATGGATCAGATTTCTCCACAGCATTTCCTCCTGTTTCCTTGTCTTTCTCTACCTTGCTTTCCTTCCCCCATCACTTTCCATTGAACTAGGAATACTCCTCTCTGTCCCTGCCTCCTACTGCTACTAAAAGTCATTTCATTTTCTCCCTCCCTAAGTCTTAACCTCCCGATCCTGCAGGAAAAAGATGTCATTAGCAATATTCATTTCGAATTTTCCTATCCGTTCACAAATCTCCCCTTAAACAGCTCCAGTTTCCTTAATCCTCACATAGAATATTCAGTTTTCACCCCAGCAGTTACTTATTTTTCTTTTCTCTAAAATCTGGAAGAAATTATGGTCCAACACGCAGCCTGGCCAACGCTAGAGTCACTACTCTATTCCAGGTGCAGCTTGGATGAGTGGAAACTCATAGCACCTGGTCTCAGTAGTGGAGAGTGATTCTCCAGAGACCTGGAAAAAAAATTAAAGGACCTATAAGGGATTGTCATGTGACACCACCCTGCTATTGTAGTTTCCACAGTTGGCTTCCCCATTTTAATTATGCAAAAGTAATGAGCCCTTTGTTCTGCCGAATTGCTCTAAAAACTTCTTCAACAGAAGTCCTTCCAGCAAAGTAGCATAAGTTAATTCTACATATTCCAAATTCAACCTGCGATCACTAGAAATGGGGGTGCAAGTGGGGCTTTATCTCCTACTAAGTATTCAGTGCCTGTTTCCTATCACCTGCAGTAATACGTAGGCAATCCTGAAGGCCTTCCATGGTAAAAATCCTATACTGAAACAATCATGTTGAGAATAAGAAAATGAAATCTAAATCTCCTCATTCCCACATAATCTTTAGTATTGCTTGAGGATCATATTGTGAGTTAAAGAACAAGAGACGTTAACATCTTCCAGACATCTATTTTTGTGAAACCGCAGGTTAAATGATCCCTCATCCTAAATTCCAAACTTATGCACCAGACCCAGTTAAAACAGCTGAGAAACCTTATTATGTGCTATCCAATGGCTCAAGACAGAGCATTTAAATCTGTCATTTTTTGTGTGTGTTCCATTGTGTTTAGCTAAGGCATGTGCACTTGGAGCCATTTAAAATAGTGAAATCTCACAGTTATTTTATTTTAAATTCTTTTTCCTCCCTTATTCATTTGTAGCCCAAGGATTACAATGTTTTTAATGATAGATTGCTATTCTGATTTATGTCATTGGGTGCTTTGGACGTAAACTGTGTGATTCCACACATTTTGCTTTGTACTCTTCTGACTGCTGTTATTAAGAAGTAATGTTTTCAGGAAATCTCCCATTGTAGCTCAGAGCCAATCATTACAGTTGAAAGCATCCAAGGCTTCAAATGATAATGTCAAAAGTGAATTACAGCTTTAAAAATAAATTATTGTTGGGCTACACTACACTGTGGAAGTAGTATACTTTTCAATCAAGGGTTTAAAGTCACTTTCAATAGCATCTTTTTGAAAGATTTTTAAGATGTTAAGTTTCTAAATATTGTCAGGAATTTCAGAGCGTCTGGATTTTTCAACATCCCTTCCCAAATATCAACTGAACCACCTAGAAAACCAATAAAAGTAAGAATAGTCTAAGAACTACACTACTGGTATACTGGTACCTGGATTACGGTTATAGCTTTTTATTCAATATTCATTAGTCCTGGGGTTATTTTCTCTTAAGCTTTGACTCTTGGGTATTACTGTATTAACTCTATTTTAATAGGTACAAACTGGATCATTGAGAGCTCAATGAATGGGAATAGAAGAGCTAGAACGAAAAATACTGACTATTCTTCTCCATTTTACCTTGGTGACAGCAGAATCCTTCACTCGTGTTGTTTGAGAGAACCAAGATGCCTCAAGATAATCACCAATAAAAGGGACTCATATATATGCATCTGATTAGGGGCTTCCCTGGTGGTGCAGTGGTTAAGAATCCACCTGCCAATGCAGGGAACACGGGTTCGAGACCTGATCCATGGAAGATCCCACATGCTGTGAAGCAATTAAGCCCGTGCACCACAGCTACTGAGCCTGCGCTCTAGAGCTCATGAGCCACAACTACTGATCCTGTGCACCTAGAGCCTGTGCTCCGCAACAGGAGAAGCCACCGCAATGAGAAGCCCGCACACTGCAACTAAGAGTAGCCCCTGCTCGCCGCAACTAGAGAAAGCCTGCTTGCAGCAATGAAGACCCAAGGCAGCCAAAAATTAATTGATTAAGTTTTTTAAAAATCTCTTTAAATCTTGGGTTATGATCCCCAGCTGGGCATGTTGGTTTCACTATCAACTCATGACCACTACCCTCAAATCAATACTGCATATTGCTGAGCAATCTTAACAGTTGGCTTTTTCTTTCTTCATACCTACAGGTTCACACCTTCTTCACTTCTCTGGAATATCCACCTATTTTTTTCATCCCCTTATACTTAACAGGTGATCTTGCAACGTTTTTAATCAAGAAGTTAAAAACTATTAGGGCTTCCCTGGTGGCGCAGTGGTTGAGAGTCCGCCTGCCGATGCAGGGGATATGGGTTCGTGCCCCGGTCCAGGAAGATCGCACATGCCACGGAGCGGCTGGGCCTGTGAGCCATGGCCGCAGAGCCTGCGCGTCAGGAGCCTGTGCTCTGCAATGGAAGAGGCCACAGCAGTGAGAGGCCCACGTACAGCAAAAAAAAAAAAAAAAAAAGACATTTATTCTCCTACAGTTCTGGAGGTCAATATAGACTGAAATCAAAGTGTTGGCACAAGGTGACTTTCTTCTGGAGGCTCTTAGGGAGAAACCATCCCATGTCTCTCTCCTAGCTTCTGGTGGCTACCGGCAATCCTCGGCATCACTACAATCTCTGCTTCTGCTTTCACATGACTTCTGTGTTTTTGTGTGCCTTTTCTCCTTCTTATCAGGATGCCAGTCATTGGACTTAAGGCCCACCCAAATCCTGTACAACTTCATCTTACCTGATTACATTTATACAAACCTGTTTCTAAATAAGTTCACATTCACGGGTACAGGAAAATTAGGACTTGAACATATCTTTTTGAGAGCACAATTCAACTCACTACAACTTCTCAACAGCATTCAAAAAAGCAAAATTTTGAACTTGTTCTTGAATCATACTTCTCTTTGTTGGCTTTGGAACACCAAACTCACCTGCTTTCCTTCCATACCACTCTTTAGTCTCATTCAGGGGCTCTTTTTTCTCAATCTAACTCCCCCTCTGGGCCCTTTTCTCTTGTTCCTCTCTATTCATTTCCTAGGCAATCACATCTATCCCAAAATTTGAATTTTTACCTCTATCCAGATATCTCTTCTGAGTTTCAAACTACTCTTTCCAACTGCCTAAATGGCATCTTTATTAAGTAATTTGTGCTGTTTCTAAGACAGTATATCTAATACTAGTCCCTGATTTTCTGTGCATTTTTCCCTCTGGCATATCTTTGATTTCCCAATAAATTAAACTTTCATTCACTCAAGTTTTTTATTTTAGTGCCAGAAATCTTGGAGTAATTAAATTTTCCTTTTTCCTCAGCACCTTTCCCAATCTATTACAACTAATTACCAATATATTTTGCTTCAACTTTTGAAGCCAAGGAGAACCCTGTGGGGCTCCTGGGCACAAAAGCCTTTCTGTTTTCCCCCATTTCCTGATTACAGGAAACAGGCTTCATTCAGCCTCCAAGACCTTCTCTGAGTTCCAACAAGCAGGTTCAAACAGTTGCTAATTAGGGAAGGGAGGGGATGCAGAGACAAGGGAGGAAGAGTCAAAAAACAAACAACAAAGAAAGACAATAGTGCAACCATGGGGCAGGGTTCTAGTTCCCCCTCAAGGGATATACATAACAATGTCTTTGATCTGTTTTGCAGATACTGAAACCCCCACCAGGTGGGAGAAGTTAACTGTGTGCTGCCCACAGGCACTTAGACCCTGGACCAGTTGGAACCAGAAGGTTGATGGTGCTGACTCTCACTTACCTCACTATCAACCGATCAGAAGATTGTCCATGAGCTGATCACGCCCTCTTTAAACAATTACTATAAATTTCCTCACTCCACCCTCCAGGACAGGACACACAGTTTCGAGGACTTTAGCCCACTGTGGCCCCCTTTGCCTGGCAAAGCAACAAAGCTCTTCTTTTCTACTTCACCCAAAACTCTGTCTCCAAGATTTAATTTGGTGTCGGGGTACAGAGGCCGGATTAGGCTTTACCTTTACTATATATATTTCAATTGCATTCACTTCCCTCCATTTTCCCTAACAACAACTTAGTCCAAACCACAAGCATTTCTTATTTGAAGGACTGAAAATCCCTGCTAAATGATTTTCCTTTCTGCATTCTAATGACCTTCCAATCCATTTTTTTCTGTAACAGTGAGATTAAACTTTGAAAAATATATCAGAACACTTAAGAAGCCTAGTTCAAATCTTTCAATAGCTTTCCAACCAATGTATTTAGAATAAAATTCCAGTTCTTTTTCATGCTCTCCATCAATTGCCCCTGCCAATTTCTCCATCTCATTTCTCATCAATTTCCAAGACTTGTTCAGTATACTATGAAGCCTGTTTCTCAAAAATACAAGTCATATCAGATCCTTCAACATGGTATTTCCACACACAGGAACATCCTTTTCCCTCATTCTTCATCTGCTGACCTGCTATTACATCTTCAAGTTTTGACTCAAGTATCACTTCCTTAGTAAGATTTTTCATAATCATGGAACCACTGCCCTTTTAGAATTAGTCTGTTATAGTCTGTCTTCATGTAATCCAATTTTCCTCAGACCATGTATTGTAGTTTGTAATTATACATTTGTATATATTCAACTTCTAGTTTTGTTCTAAAATTACGGTGGTTGAATAGTAAGGGAAAAGCTTAGATTGGATGACAAATCAGGATAACTTAACCCTAATCTGACTCTACCATTCATTAACTTGAGCAGGATACTTAACTTCTCAGGATCTTATTGTTCTCTCCTGGCAAAATCACTTATTTGGACAATGTGGCTTCCCAGATTCTGTTGTGGTTCAAAACTCCTGCTACTCTATGATCCTATAAATATTCTGAAACTTTAAGAGATAATGGACCATTTTCTTACTTCATTTGGGATACTAATATAAACTTGAGATGTGGACATTTTCAAAACTAGTATTTCAGTAGCTTTCCGCGACTATGAGGATACGGTTATGAATGTATTAACAGCTGACCTTTATTCATAAGGCCGAACCTAGGAAAAGTTGAAATCTGTGCCTCACAAAAATTGTAGTATTCTTCCCCATTTTGTCTCCTCCATTTTTAACCACAAATCCCAGACACCCTAAACCCTCTGCTCATCCTCAAACTATTTAGGATCACTCAGATACTTTCATGAAGCCTGGATCTTTCTGAGAAGCTCATCATTGTCAGACTTTTCTCACCCCAAACACACTTTTCATTTAGAATCCTATTCTCCTAAGATCTCACTCCATCATAAATAGAATTTTCTAAGTAAGCAATCAACACACATATTAATCTGTGCAGGATTGGTATGTTCTAAAGGTAATGTATTACTCTTTCCAAAGAGTGTTTCTATTAGATGAATATATTTATCTGTCTATATTCAGTTTTAAAGACAAGCTATGTTAAACTCTAAAAATATGTCATACCATTACTTTGAGATTTTTTTAAGTTAGTCATTTATAAATGTATTATTTTGTTTCTATTTTATACACAAATATGCAATGTTTTAGTTTTATGTATTTCATAATTCTTTACAAACATTTATTCATACTGGAAAAAATTAAACTCTATGAGTGATATAAACTCTAAATTAAATGTTTAGAGAAGTCTATGGAAAAACTTTTTCTTCCATTTTGGTTTAAAAAACAAAATTTTGCTTTTAGTAATAAGTAAAATCAACACCTAACGTATCGTATCATGTTTCTAATAGCATAGATTTAAAAAGCAGAAAGAGATTGTTGCTAAACAAACAGATACAGTATTATATTATCTTCTCTCTCTTTCAAGACATTTTAAAACACACTACATTTTAAAATAAATACATTGTATCCTAATCTTTAATCTGCATTTTCTTTTAAATTCTAGTTGTTACCAACCACAGCATACTATTTGGCAAACCTTTTCTTTAAAAAAATATTTTTCATGTACCATGTCCACTGGTGTCACTGTGATTAAGATATAGATTACAAAACAAAAAAATTCTATTTGGTTGCTATATGTTTGTGAGCAAAGAAGTTGATTAGGCATTCCTCTTTATTTAAGAGATATGTCAGTACATAGAGTTACAGTCTGCCTTCATTTAGTCTTTTCATTTGTGGTACTCCATATTACATGAGAGCACATCCATTTGAATCTTTTTAATATTCATGACCCTCTCACCAACCTGAACAAAAGAGCTAAAGCATTTGATAGCAATCTGAAGAACTTGATTAACAATGTACTAATCATCAGTACCATTGACCTGATTCAAAAATGTTTTCAATTTATCCATCACTTTTATAACCAAAGATGATTGCATTACTTTACCATTTTTTATTTAAATAAAACCCCAAGAGCTGAAAATATCAAGCTATTTCTACTAAATGCACCTTGCAACAATCTAATTTATTTTTAAACTAAGTTCTAAAGTGACCTATAATAACCAATTAGTACTTGAACATAGGAAACCAGGGCACAAGTGGTCTGTGGTAAAATCAATTCACTTTGACTTCACATCACTAAATGTTAAATTGTGCCGAGGAATTAATTTTGCAATAAATTGTTACTGCAGTTACAAAAATCCAACTAAAGGACATTACTAGGAGCAATTATCCATATATCAAAATGCATTGACTGTAGAGGGTGAACTATAATTACCCCCCAAATTGCTTATCATTCAAATGTTAATTTTAAAGATTTCATTTTTATAGCCATAACTTACTTTTTTTAATTTTTAAAAACTTATTTTTAATGTATCCTAAAAATACACTATTGGCATAGTAAATTTCATAACAATTTAAAAGTATAAACATACACTAGTGTATCACTTTTGGACTCAACTATCAATTATCAGTATTATGGTAAAATAAAATGATATAGTGATCTAGAAGTAGAACAAATTGCCTTTTGTGATAAAATGTCACTGAGAACGAGGTTTACTAGCAAGCTTATGCAATATTATATTTTTAGAAAAAAAAAAACACAATGAAATTGAATACATCTGACAAAAATTAGCGATACCATTCTCCAGACAGATTGAAACACATCTCCATATTAAAAGGTCTGAAGTGATAAACAATTTGGTTATTTCCTATGCTCATGCTCTTCTACTTTTTTAAATACCCAACTATATTTAATATCACATGCAGTAGCACACCTGTTGCAAAAAAGTGTTTTAAATCATACTTATGCATCTGATCAACATATTTTTATTCTCCATTTTTTCCTGAAATTTGATTATAAGAACAATTTAGACATCATTTAATATATTTAGGATATCATATATTTTGAAATCATTATTTAGGGTGGCAAACCATTGAGAACAGTAATATAATAGATCCCAATTTGTTTTAATGTATAATCTAGCTTTCAATGTGAAAATTTAATATTCCAAATATTATTACTTTATTGATTCTTTGGCAAAGTCTACATGTAATTGCATGAAAGTAAATAGAACCAAATACTTAGTGAAGCAGATAATGTCTCCATACTAACCAGGACCTGGCATTTCTGGGAATCATGCCATTTGAGTCTATGTGGACTGACCTTAAGAAATCAAATATATCAGATTTAAATAATTACTTTTAAGCTTATTTTCTCTCCTACTTCTAATCCAGTTATTTAAAATAAAAATCTCAGGAGAAATTTTTCTACTCAATTGATTTTAGCTTACTAATAAGAGCATAAGATATTTTCAATTTATAATTAGGAGGAGTCATTATTTCTAAGGGTCATTTTAATAATTCTGGAATTCAGTATTCAATGTTTATAAGGCAATATATCTTTTAAATTCCCAGAAGCATAAAAATTTTATGGAAAAAAGTTAACTAATCTATATGAGAGTTAATTTTCTGATATAAATGGATCATTATGTATAAAAATTTTTAAATATTCTTATTTAAAAGTGTGAGTTCTAGCTTGAAAGGAATTTCCCAGACAAAACCACCCGTCTATAAACAAAAAAATGAAGATAATAAAAGCATCAGGATTATATTCTGTTCCTTAAATATTAAATAAAGGTGGGTGACTGGGCATTTCAGCTACGACAGTGGATTATTTTCTTATTCCTTTTCGCATTGTTTTATCTATACTAAAAAATACATACAAAACTATACAAATAACTCAAAGTTTTAATATTTCCCTATGACTAGACTATACTATTTTTGCTATGTGTAAATGGTGATACTGAATTAAATGTTTTGATAAAAACTCTTTACACATGAGTGAATTTGGAAAATGAAGATAAACAGTTTTGTGAAAGATGCTTCTAAATAATGAAAATGGTTTAGTAACCTAAGCCTCCTTGGCTTGTCCAAAACTGTTTTTCCGTGATAGGTAACTACCTTGTGGATGATGAGCTGAAGTATAAATTTGGGATAAGTGCATGGTATAAAAATTCTCCAAATGCTCTTTGCACAATTCTCTGCAAAAGGCTGCCACTGAATTGCCCTCTTGGTCAAATGATTTATTGTACCAACCATGTGGAATAGAAATTTGAAAATCTAGATGAAGTTTAAAAAGAAAAAAGAATCTCCAAGTAGTTTTAACAGAATCTTCCATTCTTAATGAAAAAGAAGATGGTCAAGGCTAAAATGGAAAGTTGAGTTTCCAACAAGTAAACCATTATTCCTCCTTCTTTTGTTTTTAGGTTTGGAAGCATAAATACACACAACGTATGCATGTATATGTGAATGAGCATTCCTGAAAAGACCAGCATTCTTCTATGTAAAAGGACGAAAACTACCTAGCCTAATGCTGGACATGAACTGATATCACATGCATATTGGTTATGCCTTGAAAGTTTCATATGGTCCCAGAAGTAAAAAACAGACCAAAATAAGACTTTTGAGTAAAGCAAACCAAAAAACAAAAAGATTCAAAGGTAAATTATGTGGGACTAAGAGGAAACATTCGTACAGAATGAAATATAAGTTGATCTCCATGGGGAGGAAGGGGGTAGTTTATGTAGCAATGTCTTAGAACTGTTTTTATATAAGCCTCTTAGACAATAGCACAAATTATTCTTCTGTTGAGGCTTATGCTCTTGGATCTCACTGACAAGATAATCCAGAACCTGTCTAACCCAGAAGAACATGTTTTCCTTGGGAGGTGGTACAGCTTTCTGACTCACACCTATATTTGTGTAGGTGATATCTACATTCCCCTGAAAGGTATGATTGAAAGAGTCCATTTCTTACAACGAAAACAACCTTCTATAAACTGAAATTTTTAGTTTTAAACAGCTTGGGGGGCATTCAGGTAAATACAGCCTAAGAGTTTATAATTAGTCTGACATTTCTAGACACAATTAACTTGCAGATTCAAATACTTGATTTACATATATAAATATCATCATGCACTGACACTTCATAATCTTCCTTTGGAAAATGAAACTACATCAGAAGTTATTCTCTGATGGGTATTCACTGAATTCTTACGGCTACACACACACACACACACACACACACACACACACACGCACAGACATATACACACATTTGTGACATTCAGGATATCTTTTCTTAATCACTAAAAAATATTGCTAAGCAATAGTTTTCTGTTCTAGCATACTTAGAGGTCTTATGTGACTTTCAAATATAAACTCTTCAAATCTCTGACTGTAAAGAAAATTTATTAAATTAAATTTTATAGAGCCATTTACACATATTCTAATATCTTTTTATTTCTTCACAAACTACATACTCTTCATTAGTTTAGGTGTTAGATCTTTTAAAATCTGAGTGTTAGGAAATCACTTGTGAATAGATAAGAGAAGTTATTTTCATAATGCACTAAAAAATGAAGATATTGAATCAAACTTTATGCTTATTATTCAAATCCTAGAATATAAATTTAATGTAGTAACTATTTGTCAGAGAAATAGGTGTGATGCTCTACGTGTCATTTTACCAACTGTCTGACATTATTTCCAATCATATTTGCATGTACCTCTTTTGTAAATTGTCCAAAATATATATGGCAACATCCTGTCTGAAAAAAAAAATGAGTCAGAAAAGGAGTGAAGAGAACTATCAAAGTATAAAAATATTATCCCAAATCATATTGGATGGGTTTAGAAACATACACAGTCACTGATATCCAAAAAGAAAAACAAAAGAAATGTATCTCTTTAGAGAGCTATTGTGGATAAACCTTTTATTTTCCATTATTTTAAGAAAGTGTTGCTTAAATGTGGGTAATTTTGTCTTCGTACTGTAAAATGTTTAAATTGAATAGATTTAATTTTAGGTCCAGTCAAATGTGTAGTTGTCAAGCATTTAATGCTGAAATACACTGCCTTAAGAAATGTTATTTTAGAGCTGTTTGCCTTTTAAATTCTAACAAGCTGTATATCTGTTTGTCTAGCCACCATCAAGGAGACTATTGTAGCTGGAGGCATTGGTAGGAAGACGACTAAAGGGCTACATCATGTCAAAACCTCAAGTAGGAATTATTGCCTTTCTTGCATCAGTTCCCAGCTGTATTATGTCACCAAATCACATCACTGTAATCAAAGATGAATAAAATGTATTTTTTTCTTTACCTTAAATGCTTTTTCTGTCAATTACAATCAAAGGACATGACTTCAGGTCTGTCAGTTTGTGAGGCTCTTTCCTACTGATGACTAAAGCTGTAATCTGCTAAATATAAAATGGATGAGAAAAGTCTTAGAATGATTTTGCTATTAAGAATTTTTTTATTCCCCTCCCACAGGGGACAGAAAGTAATTGGTCTTTAAAGAATGAAATCAAAGATTTAAAAAAAAAAAATGACCCTTTTGGTTTTCATCCTTTTATTCTTTCCTCTTCCTGCCTTAATTCTAAATCTTCAGTTGTAACACCGGTTTGTTTTTCTGAGAAAATATACATAGTACTCTAATCAAAACTAAACAGCTCTTTGTAAATATTTTATTAACCCCGCATTTTTACAAGTCCAGAACTTTCTTGCCATAGTACTGCCTATTAGGTACCCTGTAATATTAGCAGTAATTCTGCTAATAACTCCAACTTCTAGGCAGGTTTCTGACTTGATTACATTATTAAGCATAATCAAAAACATTTTCCCAGAATGATTTTAGCTTGGTAGTAGGGATTGCTTCCTTTGATCTTCTTAGCATTATTTTATGATAGGTTGCTCCTCATTTACACTACAAATGCTGGCAAAAATGAAAGTGGTATCTCTGCTAGCAGTGCCTGATAAAATAACTGGTTCAGCAGTCTCCGCCAGCTGCTTTCATCGATGAAAATCAGGTTGTTTATAATGGGGGAGAAAGGCTTAGAATGTAAATGTTTGCCATCATGAGAAGCTTGATAGGACTTGTCACGAACTTCTGCCTTCTCAATTAAATTTTTCTTATTTCTCTATTTAATATTTAAGCAAATATTTGTGCAGTTAAGACACCCTTCTTAGGTTTCACATTAAATCCCATTCTTGGATGCTCATATCCAGAACTACTCTTGGGAAATGTAAGAATATAAATGCAATATATACAATCTTAATTTATTACCCCAGAATGTCTCATAAACACCTACCACCTGACTCTGTCCTTCTCCTTTATCTTCCATTACTATTTATTCACCAAAGTGAGAAATACACAGTTGTGTTGCCGTGGTGTTTTAAGATGTTTCTATTTCTTTAAGGTGGGAGAGAGGAAATCACAGACACCTGTTAGCCAGTATTGATATTTCTCTGTTGTTCAGTGCCATGTGCGTGCACATGTGTGCACACACACAAGAAATACTAGGCTGAGAAAAAAGTGTGGAATAAAGCACTGCATATAATCTGGTAATAAAAACAAATATTTAGTGCCCTACCCCATTCCAGATGCCAGGAAACTCAAATCACTTGAAACAATATATCATACACAGAAATAAACCCAAATGTCTTCCAAGCACTTTGGCAAATGAGAGACTGCCGAGAGCATCACAAAAGAAACCTCTGAAGGAGCGAAAAGACAGAATTCTGCCTGTGATTTTGTCACTGGCTATGTGATCTTGAAATTAACTAAAAAAAATTCATTTCCTATGTGTACATACTTTTAAAACATGACGAGAATCAGGCCAGTTAGCACTCCCACCAGTTCCAAAAGCTAGAGAAATCATACAACATTAGAGCCCCCGAAACCTTATATATGTAACATGGTGCAACCCCTGCCCTCATTTTACAGTGAAGAAATAAAGGACCAAGACTCAAGATGCAAGGGAAAATTGCTGCTGAGCAGGCCAAGGTCAAGGATTCTTGAAACAAAATGACTGTGAAAAAGTGGAGCATCGAGCCTCACACCTAAATAAAAGTATCTAGAAAATTTTAATAAATTGTAAGAATGTATTTAATATCTAAATATGTTATTGAAAAACAAAACGTTTCACACAAGGCTAAACTCCCTTTAACTACCAACGCAAATTTCAATCTCCCTGACTCCATCCTATCCTATAACAAAGAAAAAATACTGCACCAGAATAGTTTGTTTCCTTCCAGATTGTGTGTGTGTCCACTGGGTAAAAAAAAATTTACTCTTTGGGTGGGGACCTGAACATGGTCTCAAACTCAGAGAATCCTGAGGATGAATTAAAGCCCAATATTATGCTTAAGCCTAATGATAAGCAAAGGACAGACCATCTTGGCAGGAACCCTTTGGTAATTGTATAAGCAAAGGTAGTCTATATCAATGTGCACATAATCTTCTCTACAGTACTGGATTCAAATCCACTTTCCAATATCTGTTAGTAGTAGGACTTTGAAAAAACTGATTTAAGCTCTCTGAGAACCAGTAACCTTATCTGTATACATTGAAGGGAATATTATCTACCCCATTGAGTTCCTTTGAAGATTAAACAAAATTAAATAGTAGGAGAGTGCTTGTGTACTGGTGCTACACTGTCTAGTGTAGGCCAGAGCAGTCTGAATGGTTAATAAAGTGTGATTCACCTGACAAAGCCATATAGGTTGGAGGTAAACAAAAGAAGGTAATACAAATTAACATGGAAGAAAAATTACTATAAATAGCAATGAGTCAGGATAATGTCTTCAGTCTAAAAAAGCAAGTATCCAAATAGGCATTGGCACAGCATCACACAGCAAAATATCCAGATATTTTAGTGACTGTTTTGCTTCTCATTGGGATGTCTTAATGCTCCGCTGTCTCATTCCATGGAAATTACATAAAAATAGCGGATTCTCTATCCCACATACAGTGTGTCTGCACTTACAGGTGGCAGGTGGGAAGGCAACTCTAAAAGGAATGAGTCCCTATATTTCTAAATGCCCTGTGGCATATCTTGATGATACACAGTATGATACTAGAGATGTACCCTAAATCTTCAATATGGCAGCCGCTTTCCATTCCATACACAAAGCAGATAGGAAGTGTGGAGACGTGATGGAACATGCATCTTTCAACCTGGTAAATGCAGCTAGATTAACAAAAATATTTTACAACAGCCAATAATTAAAAAAGGATTGCTTGCCATTGCATAATT
Organism: Monodon monoceros; assembly: GCF_005190385.1. Lineage (NCBI taxonomy): Eukaryota > Metazoa > Chordata > Mammalia > Artiodactyla > Monodontidae > Monodon > Monodon monoceros. The sequence goes on along the minus strand of NW_021703767.1, from coordinate 116,255,445 downwards.
AGTTAATAAACCATATAACATACAACTGTTATTCCGTCGCAGACACCCTCTTCACACTGCACCATATGGCTAATGGCTTCGATCACGCATCACACCATACTGAGAATTCCTTCTCATCATCCTGTATTGGCTACAGACTCAGTTTGTGGCTAATGCGTGTGTTACCCTTTCACTGCATGTTTATTTTATGAGATGGTGGCGTCTGTTTTTGTGTTGATTCTGAAATGATAAACTACTTTATTTTAAAACATAACTAGAAAATGACTTCAATATTAATTTTCCAAGGTGGATCTTAAAATATAATTTCTGTTATCTTTTCCCCAGTTGTAACCCCAAATTCTGGCCTTTTGCGTTTTGATCAGTGTCAACAATGGGAATCTGTATTTGTTATAATGTCGCTGGTGCATGTAAAACTTAAATTATCTAAGGGCATCATTTGAAAACATTTAACTGGTAGATTTCTTCTCTGTATCTACTGCAGGGTGATAGCAAGGCTCTAGGAGTCCCAAATAACTTAGTTTCAGAAACCCTGTCTTCCACATTCAATCTCCAAGAGCACCTCAGTGAGCAGCTTCCTACTGAATATCACTGTATGTTGGGGTATTCCAGATACGTGTCTTCAACATACTGTTTTCTAAATGAACACTAATTATATAATACTTATTTCGGGGTCTGAGGATTAAAAAAAGGAAAAATGTCAGACTGAAAAGTTGCAAAAGTAACTTAATTTTCAAATATAAAATCAAATATTTTGTTAATTTATTCAGATTTGACGGGCATCTAAACTGATTTTTTTTTTTTTTTTTTAACTTTCTAGACCAGTTGTTTTGGCACTGGCCTTCGATTCTAAAATGATTTGGATGGGAGAGATAAAATTATCCCTAGGGCTAAACAGACTTATCTCAACAGCAGAAGAAGAAAAAAAAAAAAAGCTAAATAAAGCACATGATAAGCAACACACTCTCTTTGCCTAGAAGGGAAAGGAAATGTGAGAAAAGACCTTTTGTTTCATTTTGAGTTTTTTAAAAAGATATAGCTTCAATTTCATACTAGGAAAGCCCATTTCTGGTTGACAAATTTTCTGTTTCTAAACATTAAGAATGTTGCAAGTTAGGGAAAAAGATGTTTACCCTCTTTGAACTTAATCAAATTTGTTGATGGCAGAAATTAGCATGACTAGTGCTTAGCAGAAAATCAGGATGATTACTCCTAGCATGTCCCAGCTTTAAAGAACACAACTTGCTCATTTTGTATTTCAGCCAAAGTAATTTTATAACAGTTTGGCTTCTGCTGTCTTTCAAGGATAAGCAGAATAAGTGAGTATGTTTTCCTTTTTCAAAGAGGAATCATTTAATGATGAGACAAATTTGGATACTACTTTAGTTTGAGGTATAATCTCCACATTCATAAAAATTCATGTATAAAACCATGGAATTAGAGGGACAAAGGCCTCTCGGATTGGAAGTCAAAATAATGCTAGTATAATTTTCCCAGATTTAACAGAGCATTCCTACTTTTGTTGGGCCACCAAATTGCTAGATAAAATTACATGTGTTTGTGTATTTCTTTATAGTCATCCTAAAACTCAAATATATCCAGCTTTTATAACCAGGATTCCAAATGAATCTTGGTTCACCCCCAGTTAGTTATAACATTTCACAAAGTCTTTGAAATTAATAGCTGAGTCAGTTTTACACACTAGTTTAAAAAGGAACGAAAATCACGATGGCACCAATATTATCAAACTAATTCATACTACCAATTAAAGAAGCACTTATTTCTTTCATAACTAATTTAACCTATTTCCACATGACACCTACTATGAAAAAAAGTGCTTATATCTCTATCCTAAATAATTTATTTTTCAATACACTCAGCTTTATTAGAGCATGTTCTGTTTAATTTGTAGGTGGGCAATGGGGACATGATTTAAGACTAGGACCCTCCATTTTTATGAAGCTTTGCTGCTTCCTTTTCACCTACCTATTAATCTGGCTATGATGATTTTTTTTTTCTTTTTTTTTTTAGGTAGCCTAAGATGAGAAACAAACTGCATAAGGATTACCTTTAATAGGTGTCAACTTCCTCCCTGGTTCTTTGCTTAAAGGAATAAAGAAAACCTTCGGTTTGTTTCCTTTTTTTCTCCCAGTAAGCAAGAAGAGAGTTTGCAACAATCCCATGATAACAAATAAAAGAAAGGTTTGGGTGAGTTATCATGAGGGATGACTTGCTAGCTCTAATTTCTTTGCTTTCCAAGATTAAAGGAGACATTTCTGCTATGGCTAGAGGAGTACCCCAGCTGATTTAACTGCCAGGAGTCCCTACCACGTCACTGGACTATTGCCTAAAATTTGTAAGGTCTGGCTTCTTGACACCATATAATTTCATTATGTCCGATCCTATAGAGATGCCGGGTGTGCAAGGGCACCAGGATGCCCATAGTAAATCAGCTGTTTCAATGCACCTAATAGTACCCTGGTGCCCAGGAAGTGTTAACTCACTTCACATGAGTGAACAGTCTACTTCCAGATAGCAGTTTACCCACCCGGGGCTCACCATAGGATTGGCCCATTATTAATAAAACTTCAGCCTTTGCTCACTTTCACAATGGATCTTGCCTTGGATACGCCATTTTCAGAGGCATTGCTTTCTGGTTTGGTACATTTATACCAAGTTCTATTTTCTTTTAACTAAGTATAGGAATAAGAACTCATTTTAATGAGAAAATTCATTCATTTATAAAACAAGGCAAATTTACAATAATTTCTTTGGTTGCTTCTGATTCTTCTCCAATATTCCTCATGGCCCAACATGCTAAACCTTCCACTGAATACTGTACACAAACTGACACAAAGAAAAAAACTACTGAGCTTTAATTGCGTGTTAATAAGTTTTTTTAATTGACCTACTCTAGTTTGGTGTATTCTGTGTTATCTTTTGCTTGTTTTATCTAGAGGCCATGCTGTGATATTGCCTCAATGAACCAAAGACAGGGAAATACACAGTCTGGATATGAGTAAACTAAAACAGTTGGCATTTCCCTCTCCTGATGATTTTTGTTCTTTGTAAAGCTACTAAGAGGTTTTTGAAGAAGACGCTGGGAAAATCAAAGTTAAAATAAGAAAACTTTTATTCCTATAGATTATCTCACATTTTTGCAAACATACCCCATTTCCTCACTTAATTGTGTAATTAAAATATTTTATTTCTACATTTTAACAAGGATACTTACATTCAAAGCCATACTTCCCCATGATATTTTGAATCATCAGTAAGTTTTTAGGTTTTTTTTTGTTGTTAGTGTTTTAGAGAAAATCAGATTTTCTCAAGAGAAGACACCCAAGCCAACAGGTTACAACAATGTTAACACACAAATTCTTCCGTGGGTTTTAAATTTACAAAAACGGAATCTTCTGTCCACCTCAATTAGAGAAGCTATTTTGTATAATAGAGTGCTCTGCCAGGTAATGTACCGTATTTTCTATTTGAGTTTGCACCATATTTTATCTACTTGCATATAGCTGTGAATATATCTACAGCAAACATTCATTCTTTGCGAGATGTATTTGCAAGGACAGTATGAAATGGGGAAAATGCAAAATCTGTCTGAGATGGGGAAGATGCCCAACTGTGAGGAATGTGAGAATGGAAATATATGAGGTGTGACAATAAAGTAATAAAACTAATTTCCTTGTGTGGTTCATAAACTAGCTCTAAAGTCAGTCCCATGAATGGAGTTCCAAAAATGCTCTAAGCGGTCGCAACCCTATGAAATCAGCTCATCAGATTCCCGATTCCATTGCTAAAATGTGCAGCACACTTTGGGGTGTTAACATTTCTGTATGTTTGTAAAAATATATATATATCCCCTTAAAAGTCTTACTTTATAAAGTCTTTTGGACCTAATCTTTTTGAAATTCCATGATAAACTTCTTATAAAGTTCTTTGAAACACTTGACAAAGCTTTAAAACTCCAACTATTTTCCACATAATTAATCACATTGTGTATAGCATGTTACAGCATATTCTGGTAAGGTGAGGTTGCATAATAGGGTATACTTGTCTTGTTTATCTAACCTGACTATCAGGTGTATGAATAGGTATTTTCTGTGAAAAATTTTAAGGAACTTGAGAAGGAAATGTAAGAGGATCCATCAAGAAGTATCAGTGGTCCAAGGAAAATTCCAATATATGAGAAGAGAGAAGTGCAAATGAGGAAAAAGTAAATAACATTTCTCTTCCTAATTCCTATTTATGTTCTGAAGTGACTTCAAATAGATTGTATATTAAAAATTTAAAGTTTATTTCATTGCTCCTTTGAATTTGTGGAACCAAACCTTAAAAGTTAATTGATACTGATCTAACTAGGAAGGGAAGTGAATATTACACTTTTTGTCAAGCAGAAAATGAACTTCATTCAAGCTTTTTGCATTTGATAAAATTACTTTATGAAATTGCTTCTTCACCTGAAAATGAATTTTTCTTCCAAATTTCTCACATTAATTGCTGATAGTTTTACTGTGTAAGTTCTCCTTTAAATAAAGAAGAGCATCAAATGGTTTAGAAATCAGCTGAGAAAACAGGCTTTTGTTTATATCTAATTTCAATAAAGAATCATTTCCTAGTCATTAGTGATGTTAGTTAAGGACAAAAGCCGATTATGTTAAGGCCAATATGTCTGATGCATTATGTCAGAAATGGGACTTTTTGAATTATAAACCTGTGGTTTTTCAAAGAAGAAAACCCAGACCCAGAAAAGCAAAGTGCTTTACCCAACATCGCATAGCAACTTAGTGGCAGAACCAGAATTCAGTTTCGGCTTTATAAGCACCCTGTAACCAGCCATTGTCTATTCTGCTCGTGTGAACCAGTCACATGTATAAAAATCCAATTCCTCCTTTCTGGAAGGGGAAGTTGGTCATGGCCACTTGCAGAGCCCTCTGGCCACTAATTAGTCTACTAGTTACAAAATGAGCCAGCTGTGGTGGTCCCCACCCTCACTGGCATACGGCCTGAAAGAGTGCTACCGAAACCCAGTCCACCATGGAGACTTGTCCTGTTTTCTCTATACATGGGCACCTGACAAAAGGGGAGAAGGTGAGCTGAAATCCAGCCTGTGCTCTGTGTAATGGCTCATTTTATGTATCATGCTGGCTAAGCCTTGGTGCCTCTAGATTTGGTCAAACATTATTCTGGATATTTCTGTGAAGGTGTTTGCTTGGATAAGGTTAATATTTGAATCCATGGATTTTGAGTAAAGCAGATTACCCTCCATCATGTGGCTGGGCCTCATCCAATTAGTTGGGATCTTAACAGAACAAAGATTGACCGCCCAGAGAAGTAGCTCTGCCAGCAGACTCCGTTTGGACTTGAACAGCAACACTTCCCCGAGTCTCCAGCCCGCCAGCCAGACACATCAGATTCTGGTCCCACCAGGCCTCTACAACTGTGTGAGCCAGTTCCTTAAAGTAAACCTCTCTCTGTATATATATCCCAATAGTCCTATTTCTTTGGAAAATCTTGACAAATACACTTTGTTCACCAGTCTAGGTGGAAGGGGCACTTATTTCTAACCCTCATAAAGATACACTACGGGCTAGCAAAAGGCCTATTTTTCTTTCATTGTCACTTATTTTTCACCCCATAACTAATAATAAGTTAAACACTGAGGGTCTGAGTTAGTGCCTTTGAATGAATGTTTAAAATATTAAAACTTGATACGTACCCTTGAAAGGTGCCTAGGACCTCAGAATCACCTGTGTTGCAACTATGATGGAAAAGAAGAAACCAGAAAGTACCATCAGGTGGTAAAGGCTTCCTTCTGGCCCCAATTCCCTCTTCCACTCTGTGGCTTTGACCTATGGCTTCCTCCTTCCCTCATGACCATGGCCTCTCTTGTTGCTGACTGATCTGTTCCCCGCAGTGCTGATACCCGTGTGATCCCTGCTCAGATGACTGTGTTTGTTGTTCTGTCTCTGGCCTGGACTCTAACTCGACACAATTCAGTCGTGATAACTCAGCAGAAAGGTCCTGGTTACTTCTCTGGGCAAATTGAGGCTTTGGGGCAGTGGAATTTGATGTGTATTTATTAACTCCTATTGCCCTAGCCTACTTCCTGTAACTGCTCCTCAATAAATTATTAACATTAATTTGTAATTGAACCACGTTCCTATTCCCTTAAAGTAAAATATTATAAAGTAGGATCTTGAACCATTTGCTTTCTATATTTGATATAAAGTATTTTTCTATCAAAAATGATGCATAACGAAATTATTTTAACTCAATAAAATGAGTTAGCTACATGCTGCTAATGAGTGTAATAAAAAGCAGAACTTTACAAGCATTATGATAAAAATTCTAGTGAACAATTCCAAGGCAGAAGATCACAGATTAAGGCATACACTGCATATTCCAGAAAACTAACTAGAACATGCAGTACTGTACATGGCTTTGGGAGAAAAAAAATATACTTTAGCCAAGAAAACAAACCGCATGCAATTTTGGTAACTTTTTGGTTTTATATACCATGAATATGAAATAGTCTCACAAATAAATATATTTTCATTTTAAAGATTCTCACAAGATATTATATGTATTATGATTTGGACATGGATTGGTTTATTTACTGGTGGAAGAATTATTGAAGCAAGGGAGAGTTTTTTCCAACAAAGTCTTCTCTAGTTACAGACGTAATTATCCACATTTAATGGAACACCACTAGCTCTTCCTCCTTTCTAAAGCCTTTCTTGATCTCACGGATCCCCGGCTTTGGACTTCAGGACAACTCAAGCCTATCTACTATCTCAGTTTAGTGTTGATCCCGTCACCTTACTGTTATATTTCTATGCATATAACCTTGTCATATTACTAGATTCTAAACTTTTTCAAAGCGGAAAATGTGTTTCTAAGAATTCTTTGTGTCTTGCACATGGCACCTTCTAGTTGAATGGTCAATAGGTAAGGAGCAGTATTTCTTCTTTGGGCAACGTTGGACCTATTAGACCTATTAGATGAGATTGGCTTTCTGTTTTGAAAGGTGATGAACACAATGAATAATTTACATTGCATTTGGTTAAAGTAACAAAGAATCCATACTTGGTGTTCCAGGACCACTAATGCTTGCCATTTGAGGGATCACGGTTGACATTACCTGTATTCACCTTCCTCGTGGCTCTTTGGTAGAAAGGAACTAGAGCTGCTACAGATGAAACTTAGAAGAAACTAGCAAGAGTAAACAGATCCTTTACCGTTGCCAGCAAGCAGTGCATATTGTTTCTCCTATTGTCTTTATGACTTGCACTCTGTAATAAGTTTGTAGCACCCATTCTCTATGAAACATTCCAAAATCAGCTCTCTGCATTTAGCCTCCAGCTGCCCCCCTCAGACCTTGGGCTGGCATTCAAGTGAGCTTTTCTACATCTTTGTTTTGTAAGTGAAATAACAATTGGCCATAAAGAGACTCACTCTCATTCAAAAATATTTTGATACAAACTTTTGAAATTTAAGTTGCTGTCTGGTTACCAGCTTCCCACAGGGTCTGTTAGATTTATATTCCTTATCTAAAAGTCTTAAGCAGAGTAGAAAGAAGAATCACTCTCCAGATTCACCTATGATTCATTCACTTATTTCTTTAAAGTAGTTGTTACTGAACATAGGCTGTGTTCCAGACATGGTGCTACTTCTGGAGAGATAACTGCAAACAAGACAGTTATGGCCTCAGTCCTCACAGGGCTGCCAAAAAAAGTAAAATTTTTAATAAGCAGATATAGCTCAGCCTTGGAGACATAAAAATACATCTTCTAAGGCCACAGCACATGCAAAACAATTAAATAAGATACTATGAATTAAGTTAACTACAGTAGACAATTCTAATGAACGTGCAAACTGAATAGAATTGACATTAGACTATGAGATTATAAAGATTAGCTCAGAAAAAATACCCAGTCGTAGTACTTCTTGGCAGAACCAGTGCTAAATTTTTATTTTCTGATAGATTGCATTACTTGATGAAATGGGCTAAGAACAATACCAAGGCCCAAAATAATATTGACTCAAATCCATTTCAGTCATACACACATTTCATTTCTCCCTTTTCTACCTCCTGTTCGGAATTACTCCAGCACTCTGCCTTTACTGAAAAGAATGAATCACAGACAAGACAAAGAAACTAAGAGCAGTATTATTACCAGTGGCACAAATCAAAGGGGCTCGCCACATGAATTCTGCCAGACTTGGAGATGTCTTTTATTAGATTTTTTTCCCTTTACATTTGTTGAAAGAGAGAAAATATGATAGCATCTCTCAAAGAAGAAATTCCAACTTTAAAAAACAAATTGAGAAGAAAGGAGTTACATTTCCCTTTCTGAATCATAAATTCGAAAAATTCTGGGAAATAACTAGTCTCCCCAGCATTGCTCAAGAAAATTATTAACCAACTTTAAATAAATCCTGCTGCTATCCACAGAGTTAGTCCTCACAAATCACAAGTCCACATCTGTAGAAGGATCTTGGAGGGGCCCCAATCGCCTCTCAGAAAAATGTTTCTGTATGTCTATACTTTAAGTCAGAGCATTCCAACCCCACACCCAAACTTAAGGCCAATATGTTACCCAGCTTCATGTGAGGTAAGACAAAGCAGAACCAGAATATTGATTTGATGCATACAGATTTACAAACTATAGCTTATCCCACAAGAATCTAAATACATACTTCCTTAAAATTTCATTAAGTGTAATCAATACCTAGGTCAGAAAACTTTTTTAAAGGATATAATGACATTCACAACTTAAAAAGAAGTTGTCAACTTAATATTCTCGTTCACAAAATTTCATCAGTGTTTCTTCCCTTTTTTATGGGTACTTTTTTATTGTGGTAAAAAATACATAAAATTTGCCGTCTTAATTTTAAGTATAACTATACGTATACTGTGCAACAGATCCCTAGAACTTTTTGGTCTTGCAAAACTGAAACACTCTATCCACTGAACAACAACTCCCTTTATTCCCTCCCCTCAAGCCCTGGTAACCATCATTCTACTTTCTGTTTCTAAGAATTTGACTACTTTGGGTACCTCCTATAAGTGTAATCATGCAGTTTTTATCTTTTTGTGGCTGGCTTATTTCACTTAGCATAATGTCCTCAGGGATTTATTTTTGTTGTAGCATATGACAGTATTTCCTTTTTTAAGGCTGATTTATATACAGATATATATAAATATATGTATATACACACATATAATCATATTTTATTTATCCATTCATCTGTAATAGACATTTAGCTTGCTTCCACCTCTTGGCTATTGTAAATAATGATGCTATGAACATAGGTGTGTAAATATCTCTTCAAGATCTTGTCTTCTATTCTTTTGACATATACCCAGAAGAGGATTTGCTGGATAATATGGTAATTCTATTTTTAAGTTTTTTGGGAAACTCCATCAGTTTTACACAGTGGCTGCACCATTTTACTTTCCCACCAACAGTGCACAAGAGTTCAAATTTCTCCACATCCTCACCATCACATATTTTTTTCATAGTGGTCATCCTAACAATTAGGAGGTAACATTTCAGCATGGTTTTGATTTGCATTTCCCTGCTTATTAGTTTTGTTGAGCCTCTTTTCAAATGCTAGTTGACCATTTATATACACGTATTTTGAAAATATCCAAGTCCTTTGCCCATTTTTAAATCTGGTTGCTTTTTTGAGATTTAGGAGTTGCTTAAATATTTTGAATATTAACACTTTTTCATATATATTTTTTTCTCCCATTGTGTGTAGGTTGCATTTTCACTGTTGATTGTTACTTGCTATGTAGAATTTTTAAAATTTGATGTAGTTCTACTTGTCAATTTTTGCCTTTGTTGCCTGTGCATTTGGTGTCATATCCAAGAAATCACTGCAAAATCTAATAGCATGAAATTTTTCTTTTTTTTTTCTTTTTTTTTTTGCGGTACAAGGGCCTCTAACTGTTGTGGCCTCTCCCGTTGCAGAGCACAGGCTCCGGACACACAGGCTCAGCGGCCGTGGCTCACGGGCCCAGCCGCTCCGCGGCATGTGGGATCTTCCTGGACCAGGGCACGAACCCGTGTCCCCTGCATCGGCAGGTGGACTCTCAACCACTGCGCCACCACGGAAGCCCTGTAGTAAGTTTTGAAATCAGGATGTGTGAGGTCTCCAGCTTGCTTTTTCTAGTCAAAATTGTTTTGTCTACTCAGGGTCCCTTGAGATTCCATATGAATTTCAGGATGGATTTTTCCATTTCTATAAAAAAAAAAATGCCATTGGGATTTTGATAGAGATTGCATTGAATCTGTAGATGGCTTTGGGTAGTATGGATATTTTAACAACATTAAGTCTTCCACTCCATGAAAATAGGATAGATGTCTATTTTTATTATCTTCTGTTATTTCTTTCAGCAATGTTTTCCAATTTTTGAAACATACATTTTTCACCTCTTGGTTAAGTTTATTCCTAACTATTTTATTGTTTTTGATGTTATTGTAAATGGGTTTTCTTGATTTTCTTTTCAGACTGTTCAGTTATTGTATGAAAAACAACTGATTTTTGCATGTTGACTTTGTATTCTTCCATTTTACAGAAATTGTTAATTAATTCCAACAGTTTTTCTTTTTTACCAGTTCTTTGGGATTTTCTATATACAGGATTATATCATTAGGAAATAATGGCAATCTTACATCTTCCTTTACAATGTAGATGCTTTTATTTTTCTTGCCTAATTGTTCTGGCATGGACTTCCAGTACTACATTGAATAGAAGTGGTGAGAGTAAACATCCTTGGCTTGTTCTTGATTTTAGAGGAACAGATTTCAGTTTTTAACCATTGAGTATGATGTTAGCTATAAGCTTTTTTATATATGATTCTTATTATGTTGGTTCAATTTCTTCTGTTCCTAGTTTGTTGATTGCTTTTACTTGAAAAGTATGTTGAATTTTGTCAGATACTTGTCCTTCATTAATTAAGATGAACATGTAGTTTTGTTCTTCATTGTTTAATGTGGTGCATTACAGTGATGACCTTCATACGTTGAATCATTCTTATATTCCAGGAAAAAATTAAAAAAACATTTTGTCATGGTGTATAATACTTTTAATGTGCTGTTGAATTTGGCTAGCTAGTGTTTCAATGAGGATTTTTGCATCTCTGTTCATCAGGGAAATTGGCCTGTTATTTTCTATTCTTATAGTATCTTTGTCTGATTTTGGTATCAGGGTAATCCTGACCTCATAAAAAAGAGACTGAAAGTGTTCCCTCCTCTTATATATTTTGGAGTAATTTGAGAAATACTTATGTTAATTCTTTTTTTTTTTTTTTTTTATTTTATTTTATTTTTTAAACATCTTTATTGGGGTATAATTGCTTTACAATGGTGTGTTAGTTTCTGCTTTATAACAAAGTGAATCAGTTATACATATACATATGTTCCCATATGTCTTCCCTCTTGCATCTCCCTCCCTCCCACTCTCCCTATCCCACCCCTCCAGGCTGTCACAAAGCACCGAGCTAATATCCCTGTGCCTTGCGGCTGCTTCCCCCTAGCTATCTACCTTACTACGTTTGTTAGTGTGTATATGTCCATGACTCTCTCTCGTCCTGTCAAAGCTCACCCTTCCCCCTCCCCATATCCTCAAGTCCGTTCTCCAGTAGGTCTGCGTCTTTATTCCTGTCTTACCCCTAGGTTCTTCATGACATTTTTTTTCCCCCTTAAATTCCATATATATGTGTTAGCATACGGTATTTGTCTTTTTCTTTCTGACTTACTTCACTCTGTATGACAGACGCTAGGTCTATCCATCTCATTACAAATAGCTCAATTTCATTTCTTTTTAAGGCTGAGTAATATTCCATTGTATATATGTGCCACATCTTCTTTATCCATTCATCCGATGATGGGCGCTTAGGTTGTTTCCATCTCCGGGCTATTGTAAATAGAGCTGCAATGAACATTTTGGTACATGACTCTTTTTGAATTTTGGTTTTCTCAGGGTATATGCCCAGTAGTGGGATTGCTGGGTCATATGGTAATTCTATTTGTAGTTTTTTAAGGAACCTCCATACTGTTCTCCATAGTGGCTGAACCAATTCACATTCCCACCAGCAGTGCAAGAGTGTTCCCTTTTCTCCACACCCTCTCCAGCATTTATTGTTTCTAGATTTTTTGATGATGGCCATTCTGACTGGTGTGAGATGATATCTCATTGTAGTTTTGATTTGCATTTCTCTAATGATTAATGATGTTGAGCATTCTTTCATGTGTTTGTTGGCATTCTGTATATCTTCTTTGGAGAAATGTCTATTTAGGTCTTCTGCCCATTTTTGGATTGGGTTGTTTGTTTTTTTGTTATTGAGCTGCATGAGCTGCTTCTAAATTTTGGAGATTAATCCTTTGTCATTTGCTTCATTTGCAAATATTTTCTCCCATTCTGAGGGTTGTCTTTTGGTCTTGATTATGGTTTCCTTTGCTGTGCAAAAGCTTTGAAGTTTCATTAAGTCCCATTTGTTTATTTTTGTTTTTATTTCCATTACTCTAGGAGGTGGGTCAGAAAGGATCTTGCTGTGATTTATGTCATAGAGTGTTCTGCCTATGTTTTCCTCTAAGAGTTTGATAGTTTCTGGCCTTACATTTAGGTCTTTAATCCATTTTGAGCTTATTTTTGTGTATGGTGTTAGGGAGTGACCTAATCTCATACTTTTACATGTACCTGTCCAGTTTTCCCAGCACCACTTATTGAAGAGGCTGTCCTTTCTCCACTGTACATTCCTGCCTCCTTTATCAAAGATAAGGTGACCATATGTGCCTGGGTTTATCTCTGAGCTTTCTATCCTGTTCCATTGATCTGTCTTTCTGTTTTTGTGCCAGTACCATACTGTCTTGATTACTGTAGCTTTGTAGTATAGTCTGAAGTCAGGGAGCCTGATTCCTCCAGCTCCTTTTTTCGTTCTCAAGATTGCTTTGGGTATTCGGGGTCTTTTGTGTTTCCATACAAATTGCATAATTTTTTGTTCTAGTTCTGTGAAAAATGCCAGTGGTAGTTTGATAGGGATTGCATTGAATCTGTAGATTGCTTTGGGTAGTAGAGTCATTTTCACAATGTTGATTCTTCCCATCCAAGAACATGGTATATCTCTCCATCTATTTGTATCATCTTTAATTTCTTTCATCAGTGTCTTATAATTTTCTGCATACAGGTCTTTCGTCTCCTTAGGTAGGTTTATTCCTAGATATTTTATTCTTTTTGTTGCAATGGTAAATGGGAGTGTTTTCTTGATTTCACTTTCAGATTTTTCATCATTAGTATATAGGAATGCCAGACATTTCTGTGCATTAACTTTGTATCCTGCTACTTTACCAAATTCATTGATTAGCTCTAGTAGTTTTCTGGTAGCATCTTTAGGATTCTCTATGTATAGTATCATGTCATCTGCAAACAGTGACAGCTTTACTTCTTCTTTTCCGATTTGGATTCCTTTTATTTCCTTTTCTTCTCTGATTGCTGTGGCTAAAACTTCCAAAACTATGTTGAATAAGAGTGGTGAGAGTGGGCAACCTTGTCTTGTTCCTGATCTTAGTGGAAATGCTTTCAGTTTTTCACCATTGAGGATGATGTTTGCTGTGGGCTTGTCATATATGGCCTTTATTATGTTGAGGAAAGTTCCCTCTATGCCTACTTTCTGCAGGGTTTTTATCATAAATGGGTGTTGAATTTTGTCGAAAGCTTTCTCTGCATCTATTGAGATGATCATATGGTTTTTCTCCTTCAATTTGTTAATATGGTGTATCACGTTGATTGATTTATGTATATTGAAGAATCCTTGCATTCCTGGAATAAACCCCACTTGATCATGGTGTATGATCCTTTTAATGTGCTGTTGGATTCTGTTTGCTAGTATTTTGTTGAGGATTTTTGCATCTATGTTCATCAGTGATATTGGCCTGTAGTTTTCTTTTTCTTTGTGACATCCTTGTCTGGTTTTGGTATCAAGGTGATGGTGGCCTCGTAGAAGGAATTTGGGAGTGTTCCTCCCTCTGCTATATTTTGGAAGAGTTTGAGAAGGATAGGTGTTAGCTCTTCTCTAAACGTTTGATAGAATTCACCTGTGAAGCCATCTGGTCCTGGGCTTTTGTTTGTTGGAAGATTTTTAATCACAGTTTCAATTTCAGTGCTTGTGACTGGTCTGTTCATATTTTCTATTTCTTCCTGATTCAGTCTTGGCAGGTTGTGCATTTCTAAGAATTTGTCCATTTCTTCCAGATTGTCCATTTTATTGGCATAGAGTTGCTTGTAGTAATCTCTCATGATTTTTTTTATTTCTGCAGTGTCAGTTGTTACTTCTCCTTTTTCATTTCTAATTCTATTGATTTGAGTCTTCTCCCTTTTTTTCTTGATGAGTCTGGCTAGTGGTTTATCTATTTTGTTTATCTTCTCAAAGAACCAGCTTTTAGTTTTATTGATCTTTGCTATCGTTTCCTTCATTTCTTTTTCATTTATTTCTGATCTGATTTTTATGATTTCTTTCCTTCTGCTAGCTTTGGGGTTTTTTTGTTCTTCTTTCTCTAATTGCTTGAGGTGCAAGGTTAGGTTGTTTATTCGAGATGTTTCCTGCTTCTTAAGGTGGGCTTGTATTGCTATAAACTTCCCCCTTAGAACTGCTTTTGCTGCATCCCATAGGTTTTGGGTCGTTGTGTCTCCATTGTCATTTGTTTCTAGGTGTTTTTTGATTTCCTCTTTGATTTCTTCAGTGATCACTTCATTATTAAGTAGTGTATTGTTTAGCCTCCATGTGTTTGTATTTTTTACAGATCTTTTCCTGTAATTGATATCTAGTCTCATGGCGTTGTGGTCAGAAAAGATACTTGATACAATTTCAATTTTCTTAAATTTACCAAGGCTTGATTTGTGACCCAAGATATGATCTATCCTGGAGAATGTTCCATGAGCACTTGAGAAAAACGTGTATTCTGTTGTTTTTGGATGGAGTGTCCTATAAATATCAATTAAGTCCATCTTGTTTAATGTATCATTTATGTTAATTCTTTTTTAAATGTTTGGTAGAATACATAAGTGAAGCCATCTAGTCCTGGGCTTTTCCTCATCAGGAGGTTTTTTTGATTACTGATTCAATCTCCTTTCTAGTTATAGGTCTGTTCAGATTTTGTATTTCTTCATGGTACAGTCTTGGTAGGATATATGCATCTAGATGTTTATCCATTTCTTTTAGGTTATCCCATGTGTTAGCATATACACGTTCATAGTGGTCTCATGATGTTTTGTATTTCTGTGGCATTGCTGTAACTTCTCTTTGATTTCTGATTTTTGTCATTTGAGCCTTCTTTTTTTCTTACTTATCTAGCTAAAGGTTTGTCAATTTATTGATCTTTTATTAAAAAACAACTCTTACTTTTGTTGATTTTTTTTCTAGTGTTTTTTTTGTTTTCTATTTCTTCTCCAATCTTTATTATTTCCTTCTTTCTGCTAACTGTGGGCTTAGTTTGTTGTTCTTTTCTTAGTTTCTTGAAGTCTAAAGTTAGATATTCCTTTGTGATTTTTTTAAATGTAGGCATTTACTGCTATAAATTCCCCTCTTAGTACTTCTTTTGCTGCATCCTGTAACTTTTTGTATGTTGTGTTTCCATTTTCATTTGTTTCAAAACATTTCCTAATTTCCCTTGTATTTTCCTGTTTTACTCATTAGTTTATCAAGAATGTGTTGTTTAGTTTTCCCGTATTTGTGCCC
The DNA here is from genome assembly GCF_005190385.1 of Monodon monoceros. Taxonomy (NCBI): domain Eukaryota; kingdom Metazoa; phylum Chordata; class Mammalia; order Artiodactyla; family Monodontidae; genus Monodon; species Monodon monoceros. The sequence goes on along the minus strand of NW_021703767.1, from coordinate 116,239,691 downwards.
TTTCCATTTTTCTTTCACTATTGATTTTAGTTTCATTCCATTGTGGTCAGAAAAGATATTTTGTGTGACTTAAATCTTCTTAAATTTGGTGAGACTTGTTTTATGTCCTAATATGTGATCTATCCTGCAGAATGTTCTGTGCATACTTGAGAAGAGTGTTGCTGTTAAGTGGAGTTTTCTGTATATGTCTCTTAGGGACAATTGGTTTACTGTTGTTTAAGCCTTCTGTTTCCTTATTGATCTTCTGTTTCTTCCAACCATAATTAAAAGTTAGATATTGAAATCTCCTATTGTTGTGTTGCTATCTATTTCTTCAGTTCTATCAATGTCTACTTCATATATTTGTGTGCTCTGCTATTAGGTGCATCTATATTTATAAATATTATACTTTGCTGGTGAATTGACCCTTTAATTATTATATAATGTCATTCTTTGTCTCTTATAACGGGTCATGACTTAAAATCTATTAGTCTGATACATGTATGGCCATTCCTGCTCTCTTTTTGTCACCATTTGCACAGAATACTTTTTTCTATCTTTTCATTTTCAGACTATGTGTCCTTATATCTAAAGTGAGTCTCTCTATATAAAGCAATTAATAACAGATCTTAAGGGAGAAATAGACAATAAAACAACAATTGCAGGGGAATTCAATACATCACTATCAACAATGGCTAGATCATCCAAACAGAAAATCAACAAGGAAATGTTGCTACTGAACCACACTTTAGGACAAATTGACTTAACAGATATATACAGAATATTCCATCTAACAGCAGCAGAATACACATTCTTTCCAAGTGTGCATGGAACATTCTTAAGATAGACCATACGATAGGCCACAAAACAAATTTTAGAAAATGTAAGGTTGAAATCGTACCAACTATCTTTTCTGACCACAATGGTATGAAACTAGAAATCAACAAGAGAAAAGTAAAGAGATTCACAAATATGCGAAAACTAAATGAGACACTTCTAAACAACCATTGACCAAGAAGAAATCAGAAAGGAAATTAAAAATTATCTTAAAAGAACATTAAAAAAACAACATATCAAATATTGTGGGATGCACCAAAAGGAGTTTTGAGAGAAAAGTTTAAAGCAATAAACACATATGTTAAAATTTTTAAAGAACTCAAATAACATAACTTTACAAGTCCAGGATCTAGGGGAAAAAATTAAACCCAAAGTTAGAAGGAATGAAATAATAACGATTGGAGCTAAAATAAATAAAATAGAGACCAGAAAAACATAGAAAGGACCAACAAAACTAACAGCTGGTTCTAAAAAGAATAAACAAAATTGACAAACCTTTAGCTGGACTAAGAAAAAAAGCCTCAAATAAATAAAATTAGAAATGAAAAATGAGACATTACAACTGATAATACAGAAATACATAGGATCATAAGATTTGTTGATATGTAATTGTTCATACTATGAACAATTACATATCAACAAAACGATTACATATCAACAAATTACATAATCTAGAAGAAATGGACAAATTTCTACACCAACACAACCTACCAAGACTGAATCAGGAAGAAATAGAAAGTCAGAGCAGACCAATAACAGGAAATTGAATTAGTAATAAAGAAACTCCCAACACAGAAAACTCCAGGACCAGATGGCTTCTCTGGAGCATTCTACAAAAAATTTAAAGAAAATTTAACACCAATTCTCCTCAAACTCTTTCAAGTTATCAAGGAGGAGGGAACATTTCCTAATTCATTCTATAAGGCCAGAATTACTTTGGTAACAAAACCAGATAAGGATACCACAAGAAAATTATAGACCAATATACCTGATAAATATATATGTAAAATTCTCAGCAAAATATTAGCAGTCAAATTAAAAAACACATTAAAAGAATTATACACTAAGTGGAATTTATGCCTGGGATGCAAGGATGGTTCAAAATACACAAATCAATAAATGTAATACATAACATCAATAAAGTGAAAGGTAAAAATCACATGATTTTATCTCAGTAGACACATAAAAGCCATTTGACAAAATACAACAACCTTTCCTGATTTAAAAAACAAAAAACAAAAACCCTTAACAGACTGGGTATAGAAGGAACATAACTCAACATCATAAAGCCCATATACAACAAACCCACAGCTAATATTATAGTCAATTTAAAGAAATAGAAAGTATTTCCTCTAAGATCAGGAAAAAGGCAAGGATTCCACCCTCAGCACTACATTCCAGCATTCCATTATACTGGAAGTCCTAGCCAGAGCAATTAGGCAAGACAAAGAAATAAAAGGCATCCAAATCACAAAGGAAGAAGGAAAATTGCTGTTATTTGCTCGTGATATGATCTTACATGTAAAAAATCCCAAAGAATCAGTCAAAAAACTGTTGGAATTAATCAGCAATTTTAGTGATGTGGCAGGATACAAAAATCAACAAACAGAAATTAATTGCATTCCTTTACACTAATGATGAAGCATCTGAAAAAGAAATAAAGCCATCCCATTCACAATAGCACCAAAAACACCACCTTCAGAATGGGAGAAAAATTTTGAGAACCACATATTTTATAAGGTGTTAATATCCAAAACATATAAAGAAGTTAGTCAACTCAATAACAAAAACAAAAAAAATATGATTAAAATATGAGAAGAACTAAATAGACATTTCTCCAAAGAGGACATCAAAATGGTTAACAGAAAGATACAAAGATGCTCAACATCACTAAACAACATCACTAATCATCAGGGAAATGCAAACCAAAACCACAATGAGATATGACCTCATACCTGTTAGACTGTCTATCATCAAGAAAAGAGACAAGAAGTACTGGCAAGGATGTGGTGAAAAAGGAACACTTATACATTATCAGTGGGAATGTAAATTGGTCCAACCACTGTGGAAAACAGCATGGAGATTCCTCAAAAAAATTTAAAACAGACGTACCATATGATCCAGCAATTCCACTTCTGGGTATATAAGCAAAGGAAGTGAAAACAGGATTTCAAGCTGTTATAGGCACCCCCATGTTTATTGCAGCATTATTCACAATAGCCAAGATGTGGAAACAACTTAAATGCCCATCAGTGGATGAATGTACAAAGATGTGAAACATATACACCATGGAATATTATTCAGCCACGTGAAAGTTATCCTACCTTTGCAACAACATGAGTGGACTTGAACACTTTATATTAAGTGAGATAAGTCACACAGAGAAAGATGAGTACTGTATGATATCACTTACATGTGGAATCTAAAAATGTTAAACCTCTAAAATTGAGTAAAATGCTGGTTACTGGGGGATGGAGAGAGGGGAGAGAAAAGTGATGGTGTTTAAGGGTACAAACTTGTAACAAGTAGAAAATAAACCATAGAGCTCTAATGCACAGTATAATGAGTATAGACAATAATACTGCACTATAGTTATGTAATGTAATATGATAAATATTGCTATACTGGCATATTACAAAGTAACCACACTGTACATCTTAAACTTAAAGTTACACATCAAATTTATTCAATAATATCTTTTTTAATTTCAAAAAATTAGTGATGTAATATAACCCAAACCATTGAATTGTACACTTTAAATTGGTTAATTGTATGTACATGAATTATCTCAATAAAGCTGTTAATTTTTTTTAATAAAGTTAGACAAATAATAAACTATATACAGAATAGAGTTTGGTTTTGATTTTTATCTATTCAGCCACTAAACTCAGTCTTTTGGGACTTTAATCCATTTATATTTAAAGTAATTACTGATAGGGAAGGACTTACTAATTGTCACTTTGTTATTTTCTGAATGTCTTCTAGTTATTTTGTCCCTCTTTTCCTCTCTTGCTGCCTTCTTTTGTGTTTCATTGATTTTTGTTTTTGTTGTAGTAAAGTGCTTTGATTTCTTTCTCATTTTCTTTTGTGTATCTTCTATAGATATTTTTTATGGTTACCATGGAGATTATACAAAACATAGTTATAGGAATATATTTTAAACTGATAACAGTGTAACTTCAATTTCATACAGAAACTCTTCTTTACATCTTCCCTTTATATTATCAATTTCACAAATTACACCTTTTTATATTTTGTGTCCATTAATGGTTTTACAGTTATAGTATTGTTTATGCTTTTATATTTTAAATTCTAGATCAGAATTAAAAGTGATGTAAGCACCGCTGTTACAATATTGCCAGATTCTGTATTTTTCTATATATCTATCTTCAGCAGGGAGCTATGTATTTTCATATGCTTTTGTGTTCCTGTGTTGCATCCTTTAGTTTCAACTTGAAGGACTCCCTTTAGCATTTCTTGTAAAGCAAGTTCTGTGGTGATAAAACAACACTGAGGGAGTTTATCTGGGAAGGTCTTTATTTCTTCAATTTTAAAGACAGTTTTGCTTGACATAATATTCTTAGTTGGCAATTTTTCTTTCAGCAGTTCACACATATCATTCCACTCTCTTCTGGTTTGCATGTTTCTGCTGAGAAATCTGCTGATTGCTTTATGGGAATTCCCTTGTATGTAATAAGTCACTTTTTCTTGTTGCTTCAAAATTCTGTTTTTGACTTTTAACAATGTTATGTTAGTGTAGATTTCTTTAAATTCCTGTTTGGAATGTTTTTAGCTTCATGGATCTGGATGTTCATTTCCTTCCCCAGATCTGGGAAGTTTGCAGCCATAATTTCTTTAAACGGGCTGTCTGCTCTTTTCTCTCTCTCTTCTTCTGGAACTCCTGTAATGTGTATTTTGCTCCCCTTGATGGTATCCCATAAGTCCCTTAGGCTTTCTTCACCATTCTTCATTCTTTTTCCTTTTTGTTCCTTTGATTCAATAATTTCAAATGACCTGTCTTTGAGTTTGTTAATTCTTTCTTCTACTTGATCAAGTCTACTGTAAAACCCCTTGAGGAAATTTTTCACTTCACTTATTGTATTCTTCAGCTCCAGAATTTGTTTGGTTCTATTTTGTTCCTCTTTGTTGATATTTTCATTTGGTTCATGAATCACTTTCCTAATATTTGCTTATTTGTGCTCTCTAGTAGCACACTGAGTTTCTTTAAGAAGATGATTTTGAATTCTTTGTCAGGTAATTCATAGGTCTCCATTTCTTTAGGGTCAGCTTCTGGAGATTTATTCTGATATTTTGATTGCGTCATGTTTTCCTGATAAACCACCACCTCTCTCAGTATTTATGAACTGGGTTCTTACAGGAGAAAACCTCCACCAATCAGCCTGTCTAAAGATTCTGTGGGCCTCTCAAACCTTTTCCAGGGATGCATCTTCTTAGGGCTATACATGTAATTTTCCAATTAGAGAGGTTTACACGTTTCTCCTTCAGGAGCTTGTGATCTCTTACTCCTTCTGGTGTCTATCTGCAGTAATGCAGTTTCTCTGTCACTGCAACAACTCAGCTTTCTTTTTTTCTCAGTAGCCCCCCAGGCATTCAAATATGCCAGTTTCATCAATGCTGGGAGTCAGGTGAAACAGGTATCAGTCCCTTGGAACACTATCCAGAAAGTCAGAATTTTGGAGGTATATTCCACTCTTTTCTTTCCCTAAAGGAGAAGCTGTGAGTTGGTTATTTATTCCAGATCACACTAAACTGTGTTGGCTTGGGGGAAGGGATACAGTGGGTGAAATGAAATAGCTTTTCTTACTCATTTCAATATGGCTATTCTTGGCTTTGAGTTTGCCTGGGGTCCAATAATTTCTTAACTAGTTTCTGGAGTTCTCATAAAGGCTTTTTGGACCATATATTTTTGTTAAGTCAGTGTCTCTGTTGGGAAACAAGGTCTAGGCTTCCTATTCTGCCATCTTGCTATCATCATCATTATCAGGAGTATTTTTTTTTTTTTTTTTTTGCAGTACGTGGGCCCCTCACTGTTGTGGCCTCTCCCATTGCAGAGCATAGGCTCAGCGAGCCCGCTCCGCGGCATGTGGGATCTTCCCTGACCGGGGCACGAAACCGTGTCCCCTGCATCGGCAGGCAGACTCTCAACCCCTGCGCCACTGGGGAAGCCCTATCAGGAGTATTTTTTAACTTCATTTATTTGTTTGACAAACTTTATTAAGTGTCTTCTACATGTTAGTTCTAGGCTAAGTGCCAGGAATGCAATGATAAATAATATAATGTTCACATTTTCATTATTGAAATTCCATCATTTTCTAAATTCTCCCAGCAGTATTTTGATTCCAGAACTATAAATTCTTATACATATTTTTTATTAATTTACTTTTCATTGTTTTTCTCAACTTTACTGAGGTATAGTTTACTTTTTAAATGTGTTCTTATGATATGCCTTAATTTATTTCCAGTTGTTCAGTGCTTATCAAAGCTGAGCTTTTTAATAAAAATATTTATAATTTCTATTAAAATATAAAACATAGTATATTTAAATGATTTTATATAGTTTCTACTAATTGAAGTACTTTTACATATCATGTAAACAAAGTCTGAATTAGAAATAAGGTCACAATAGTGATCTGTAGAGAGATGATTCATATTTTATCTGAACCTAGATTCCATTTCACATCACTTTGTCATTATACATGGCACTGTTAGATTTAATTCTAGTACTCTGCAATATATTAATAATAGCTAAATTAATACAGCTAAATGAAAAAGAATTCATATTTAAATGAGCAGACATCTTCATTATCTACTACATTGTAATAATTGCAAAGAACATACAAACTGTTATTTTTATTGTAATCATCGTATAGCAAGATTTTATGGAAGAGGTGTTATTGTTGTTTGCTTTTGTTTTGCCAATTCCTGATTGCTATATTACTCTCATTCCTTGTAATACATACATCTTGATGAGCCTACCTGGAGTCTCTGCTCTGAGAAATTCCTCCCACCCAAACTTTACACAGCCACAGTTGCTCCCCTGCCAGAACTGAATGGATAGGAAGTAAACACCTTATCTAACCTGGATCTATCATGCTCTGTGTCCTGAGAATGTGTAATTGGAACTAAGAGACATTAATTTAGACTCTAGATTTGTAATATGTAAATTGATGAACTAGGGAAAATAATATATAATCATTATGAACTAAGAAACAAGGAATATTAGTTTTCCAAAAGTTAAGAGTAAAATAAACGTACACAAAGGAAGCTAAACAAAGATTGAGAGAAAAAGCTCTGGGAGGTTTCTAAATCCTTTCTGAGGTTCACCTGCATTCTCACATTTGGAGTCTGGGAAGTCTCCCAGTTAGCATTATAATAATGCTTTCCATTTATATAAGCTAGTTCATGTTGGTCTCTATTTAAAATAATTAACTCTTTGGATGCCAGCAATACATTGCTGAAAATAAGCATATCTCCTAAGTAAATGAGCCAGATATTCTGTACCTAAAAATGGTAAGTTTCAGATGGTCACTTTGATGTAATAATTGATGAATTCACTCTTTCTGGAGATCTATTTATCCCTAGAAGGAAGTCCTTTCAAGGTGAAATCAATCCCAGTAAACTTTCCATAATAAAATTAACCTATAGTAACTGATCCACTTCTCAGCAGACTCTGTCAACACAGTGCTGTTTGTGGAATCACCAACCTCCCCTGCTGACCATAGGCTGATCCTAATATCACATGGAAGAGTGTGTTGCCTGGCTCAAGCAATTATATGAACAGAACAGTTCTCAGTTGATTTCTAAATACCCAGAGAGACATCATCTTCCAGATATTAAAGGATCTCTACGAAAATAGGTTCCCCCAAATGAAACTTCAGTTCAACTGAAGATCAAAAACAGTTAATTAATAACTTTGCTCAATGCAGATTACCTTAACCTGTTTAGTGCTGGTCCTGCTTTTAACTACAACTTTCATAGAGAGAGTATATCAAATAAGCTTGAGGGATTCTCCTTGCCAGTGATTGAAAGGATCTCCTTCAGCTGAGGGTCAGGCAGAATAGAAAAGATGAGCTATCTGGAAATGAGAATTAGGTTTCCCCTCCTCATGATGCTAACATCAGTGGCTTTTCTTGCAAGAAAAATCCTTTCCAAAATTGACTAATTTGGGGATTTTAAACAAAGTGATCATTGTATGACACTTTTTATTTAATAACTAGGTTAGATTTAGTCTTCCAAAAAAAAATCAAGTTCCACTTAATAACCAAATAACTGGTTACTGACCAATTGTCTTCAGAATGACCAGATGTTCATTAGCATTATCAATCCATGCTGAATGCATCCTCCTGCTCCAACTAGATTACATAGTTTCCCACTGCACCAGACCTGGAACAGAGTGTGTCTAGATTTGTCTATCACCAGCCAAGATCATCTGATCCACTTCACCTCCCACCTCTTTGCCTTTTTCTGTTTACCCATCTTAGACCTCCCACTTCCTGCTCCCGGAGAGTTATTAGTATTACAACACATACTGTTTGAGTGATCTTTCTATCGTTCCTTGACTTCTTTAAGGAAAGTCAACATATAAAACTAATAAAAAATAAAGTTTCAAATCAAACATACTTAGAAGTAATAAAGACTTTTATTGACTATAGGCTATGAAGCTAACCACCTTAACTTTATGTTTATAAATCAAATTTTGGTTGGCACATTGGCAGTATCTAAATTCTGTGAACACTTTTAATAGTGAAGTACTGTGACTAAATGGCTTTTTTTTTGGGTATGATTCCTAAATAAGGTGCCAGTGAAGCTGAAGGAAAATATTTAATCTATGACGTGGTCTGTGGCCTGTTCAAGTTGACCTCATTTATTATCTTCTTAAACCAAAACTTTTAAATGTAGCCAAAGGACACAGTGCTAAGCTGTATAACCCATATGGTGAAAGCATGGTTCTACTGCTATGGGAGTGTCATTGTTGATATCTCATTGCCAAAATAGCAGAACACAGAACACACTCAGACATAAAAGCCTCACACCATTTTTGAGAGAATTCAGTTAGTCATTGGCTCTATAAATGTGCGATCTGTTTCTACTATACAGACCTTGAAATGAGCTACATCCCAAAGGGTGCTCAAAACATCTGGAAGACAGTACGTTGGTCAAAATTTGTACTATGGGATTTCTTTTTAAATATCAGTTTATAGATAAAGACATGTTTTGATCAGAATTTTAGATATCTTTGTAATATTTAGAAAATATTTATGTCAATCTCATAATAATTACTGCCTGGAAATCAACTGGAAATTAACACATTTATTTTCTGCTACAGAGGGAAATGAAAGGAAATACGGCGCTCTCTAAAGCAATGCTTCACCCAAATAGAACATGGCTTACGGTGTACTAGCAAAGTGGATACGTTCACTTCATGACAAATGACATTCCATGGCCCACACCCATCATGCGGAGTGGTGGTTCTCAAACTTTAACAGGTATCAGAATCACCTGGAGGAGAATTCATACATTGCTAAGCCACACCCCCAGAGTTTCTGATTCAGTAGGTCTTGGGTAAAACCCAAGAACTGGCATTTCTTAACAGGTTCTGAAGAAATGCTGAGGTTTCTGTGCTGATGTTGGTAGTCCAAAAAATCACACTTTGAGGATTAAAGTTATAGGTAATAAAAGGACCATCTAAGTTTAGCTAGCTGTAACTATTGTGGACACTCAGCCAAATAAAATGGTCAAGTACTGGGGGAAAAAAAAAAACAGGGAAAAATGCCTTTCTATTAACTCTCATCTTAGAAATCCATTCTAGATAGTTCACTGATTCTGTGAAACCAATATATATGTTAGTTACTGGTTCATAACAGTGGAGGACAGAGCTAACACTGGGTTATTTTGCCAGAAATTCCACTTCCTAACAAGTTTTTTCTTCATATTTCACAAAGAGTAACTAATATATTTAAGCCTTCACTTCAGTCTGCAAGGAATCCTCTAATTTCTAATACCTGATGTAGCTCCAGAAAAAAAGGGAGAGAGAAAGTACATGAAGGACTTCGTAGGAAAATTTACTCCTATGCAGTCCTCAACAGTATGAGAGAGAAAACATTTCTATTTTTAAATTAGTTAACTTTGCATTTCAAGGAATAGTTAGAAATGTTTGTGTACACATACAATTTGAATTTTAATATTTCACCCCACTGCTTTAAGGTTGAGTCTATATGTCCCTACTTAATCCCCTCCTGCAGATCCTGAAAGATCTTTAAGCATGCAGCTACCCCCACTTCCCTGCTACCCAACTGGGAAGATATGAGCCAGACAGTCAATGGCTCAAAAGAGAGGCTAGTCTTGCTTAGCCTGGTATATATCAGTTGGTGTGATCATGTGGCCCATAAACAATAGGGGAAATTACTCCTAAGAGAAAAATAGGAGGAAAAAACCTAAGTAGATCTTTATAGCAAAAATTAGTTATTTTATTTCAAGTACTGTGAGTTCTTAACTATTAGACATGACGCTCTCACTAAATTGAATGATGATGTTTCTGATTTTGTGGTCCTTTCAGCCGAAACTGGTATTATGTTTACCTTTGTGTTTTCTTTGAAGCAAACATTTTCTTAGCAAATGAATGGTATAACTAAGATTATAGGAGACAGTTTTAAACAACTTAAAGGAATAAATTTGCTGAATTGCCCCCCATAGTATCACACATGCATCCAATTATAATCAATTTACTGATCACGAATAATTCTTAGCCATTCATACAGATATGTCTTTTAAAGACTCCTACTAGACCTTGTTAAAATTATAATAAGTGTGTTAAAATTTCTCAGTTACACGAATTTTAAGAGTGTGTAATTCTGGCTATTTTCTTCCAAGTTAGGCTGAAGTAGCTAAGTTTCACTATAAAAGCTATGCAATAAAGACACATACATTTTTTATTTCAGTTTTCCCCTATTTTGACTTGTCCATATTGACATATTCTTTGCTAGCATGAATGTCTCAGAGATGATTGTTTTGACTATCTCATACTAGCATTTAGCTCATACTATCAGGGTTTCTTTTCTTATGATACTATGAATGTTTCTTTGCCTGTTAGTAGATACAATTCAATTCAATGTACCTTTCTTTTTCACAGAATTTTTCAAAGTTTTTTGTTGTAATTTTAATGTTTTTATTAACCAGTGTCCTCAAAAATAAGCTTCAAGGTTATATAATATTTTAAAGAAAGACTTGAAATTCTAAATTCCTATAAAACATACGACTTAACCTACCTAAATTGTCATGACAAGAAAGCAGTGGACTGAAAATGGTAGAAGGAAGTAGCAATACCTACCTGGTATTGAGGTTAAAAATATGATAGTATCATTATGACAATGACTAACCTGAAACAATAAGCACTTTGAAAACCATATTCTAAACTAGTTTAAACCTCATATAAGCACAGGTCACTTCAAAATTAATATGTGATCTTCCCAGTAAGTGTTGGTCTTACAAAGTGAAAACCCAATGGCTTGCTTGTATGATGAGTCACACTTTATCATTACTTCAATGAGAAGGCATGCATAAATATGCAAGTATTCTGAAGTATTTCAGCTATATGAAATCACAGGCAAATTGCATCTGCCACTCACAAGGTATCAATCTTCAGTCCATTTTTATCTGGTTTTAATCTTAATTGCCCCCTATGTCACAACAGACTGCATGTCTAAAATGTGTAAACTATATTATCTTGCATATTTATAAAAATAAAACCTATGTGATGTTTAATAAACATATTGTCAACATTTTCCTAATGTATTACAAAAATTATGGGAAGTTTCAAACTACTTGGGGGGTAAAGTTTATGCCGCCTTCTTTTACATCTGGAATAGGAGAAATTTTAATTGTATGTTCTTTTCTGGGAAAAGTAGAGCTGGACATTTATTTGAAGTTTTCGAAAATGTTGTCTCCATAAAGCTGAATTTTGTAATCATAATTATTAAAGGATACCTGTAAGAGTATCATATGCTCCCTTCTGATTTGAAGAAAATAAGCCTAATAAATATTTCTATAGTTTTGAGAACTATATCATTACGTAGATATAGATGATTCACTATATTAACCTAAATATTGGTCCACCAATATCAATTATGCTATTAATTAAAACATTAAATAAAATTAATTAAACATGTTTCTCTTTTTTTAATTAAAATAATATAAAGTCTCCTTTACTCTGTCTATATTATTCACATGAAGAAATAACTCTTCTGACCAGACTTGAGAGAGAAAAAAAAAATCACCTTTTACCTTGGTGAGGAATAAAAAGGATCTGAGATACCTCAAATAGTAAAACTGTTCAGACTTTAATCTTTTCAGTAGAATAAAATTTTAGTCCATTTTTATTTTCTCTCATTCTTATTAACCTTTACTAATTGACTGAATATTAAGCTCTGTGAAGACAGGGTACATCAACTCTTCTTTGCATTCCTAGTATCTAACACAATGCCATTTACAAATATATGTTCAACAAATGTTTGCCAAATTGTAATCTTCATAAAGATCCCATTAAACAAATAAATCACTTGACATTCCATAAACAGGCAAGGTGTATATCAGTATAGTCTCAGCCAAGTACCATACTTAGAAGAAGTTGATATTGCTTCAATCTATGGATAAAATCCAAAATTGACATGGCACTTCTGTCAGGCTTTTGAAGCTCATGATGACCCTCTCAAACGTATGGTACTGGGGGTGTATTTTTTTTTACTCTATGACCCTCACATTTCTTGTGATTTTTTTTGTCCCATATTCAGTTGAAACCAGTATATCCCTACAAAGATCAAAGAGTAAAACAGTGACCTTTACACAGTTAGATATTTAAACAATATTCTTTTTAAGTATCTATTAGACAAGATTTACTTCATGCCATTTTCAATCAACTGCACAGACAGGCCATGGGTATATAAGATAAATTCCTCTATTCGAGCTAACAAAAATATTTCATCTACACTTTGTTTATCCATGGAAAGAAACTGAGCATGTCCTCTGCAGTTTTACTACAGGTCATCTGAAGGGCAGCCCCTGGATTCCTCTGATCCATGCAGACTTCCCAAGGGCCAGAGAACAAGGCTCGTTTGATACAGCACCTGCTGTGAGCCCATCACTTGGATACTTTTTCTGCAAATTTTTGCCAGACTGTGAATAGTGTAATATGTAAAAGGGGGGAAAAGAGCTCAAAGAGCAATAGGAAAATCAGCAGCAAATCAACAAAAATACCATTAAGAACCACGGATCAATCATCTCACATAACTTTCCCCAATATGGTTGCACTGGCCATATGTCAGCAATTGGCACCCAGGTCTCATAGATATTGTCTACATGTTTTATTGTCTAAGTATCTTTATTGCTTCTGACCTATGATTCATGTATGCATCAAAAAATAACTATATTTCCTAATCATTCACTTCTAAGTAGAAAATGCCATAGCAACTAAAACTGGTACATAGAATAGTATCAGAGATTGGAAAGCATTTATGAAAAAAAACGTTTTCAACCATTAGTGTAAGTAAGCAATACGGTGTTCCATAAGAGAGAAAAGAAGGTCTACATTTCTAACTGTAGTTAAGAAATGGCTTTGGTGTTGAGACTAATAGGACTAGTCACACCTCACACAAGAGATCGACTGAAAGGAAACTAAATTCTAAGTGGGTTGCAGTTCCAATGCTCTAAATTAATAGAAATCTGTGCAAAATATTATTTTCTACCACCTTTTATAAATGTTGTGCAAATTTAAGTGACTTTAGGTATAGAAGAGTAAAAGAACAACATCCTTTGAATTATTTTAGTTTTCATTCTAATACGCAGGCTGTCTGACTCAGATACTAAAAGTCGACATGCACAGACTGGTAACTAAAAGCAGCGTCTAACATAGAAGAGCAGAAAATACCACAACAACCTCAAAAATATTCACTCCTCTTCCAGTCTTCTCAGCAACATTCATAAGTTGTGTCTGCCAATGTTGCTTTTATGGCTCAGAAGAAAAACATCTCTGTCCTCTAAGAACTCAGTCTGTGAAAGAAATCATCCAAGGCATGTACACAAGTTCGGTACAAGGAGGAATATCTGTTAGCACATTACTGCTGAACAGAGTAGCTTCGGAAGGAGACAGCATTTGAGCTGGACCTCAAAGGATAAGCAAGATTGCAAGAGGCAGAGATGGACAGTTGCCCACTTTAAGAACAGCAGTTATACTTAAACCACATCTTGTATTTCTTTGCATCTCTTGCACTGAGTGCAATACCTTAACATAATAAGCATTCCATATATAATTCCTACTGAAAATATTTTCATATTGAAGAATTATACTAATGTGTTAATTTATATCTTGGCCTGGTATTCATGATCATGTACAATCTCATTCCAACATTTCTTTTAATCCTATTACACAATACTCTGGGAGATAAAAGCTTTGCTCACCATTTCTATACTTTCCAGAGCACACTCGTTTGCCCATGACATGCACAACTCAGAATTATCTTTTGCTAATTGAACTTTATGCATCATTGAAGATTCAGTTTAATTTCTTCTCCTCCCGAAGCCCAGACAGCACTCATCATCCCCTCATTTGAACTTTTTATATATTTTTTTCTTTAAAAGTATTCATTTCTTATACTAGAGCCTTTAGAAGTTAAGGAACCATATCTTTAGTATTATGGGTTCTTCCTAAATGCTTCATTTCTTATACATAACTGTCATATGATAAATATGCTTGACAGAATCTGGGCTAAAGTACAAATAATTAGGGGGTTTGGGGTTGTTGTTGTTGTTTACATTCAGCTTGTTTATTAAGCATCTTGAAGTTTTTACTCCATTTCAAGACTAAAACTGGAAATAATAGATGATACATTTGGATATATTTTTACTTCTTTACATTTAACTTTTTATTTTGAATATTATGCTTACATAAAAGTTACAAAATAGTACAGAGAGCTCCTATACACCCATCACCCAGGTTCCCCTCCTGTTAACTTCTTCCACAACCTTGCTACATTATTACAGCTAGCACATTAACAAGGCAGAATATTAACTATACTATGGATCCTATTAAATTTTACCAGTTGATCCTCTAATGATCTCAAGATCCTATCCAAGATTCCACATTGTATTTAGTTGTTATTTCTCCTTAATCTCCTCCAATCTGTAACAGTTTATCAGCTTTGCCTCGCATAATCGTGACTTTTTTAGAAGAACTTGTCAGTTATTTTGTAGAATGTTTCTTATCTTGGTTCTATCTGATTTTTCTCATAATTGGAATGAAGTTATGGTCAGACTATTTACATGATGTCTGGCTTCCAAGATGGAAGAGAGGAAGGTGCCTTTCCTCTTAAAACCCAGAACATCACTTTAACTGCGTCCTATTGGTCAAAGCAAGGGATAAGGCCAGCCCAGATTCAAGAGGAGGGGCCACAGATCCCACTTCAGGATGTGAGGAACAGACTGACCTACAGGAATGGAAGTAATAGACAGTGATCATCTTTGAAGACTATCTACCACAACTGGGTTTTCAAAAATACTTTTCAAAAAAAAGCAAAAAAACAAAAACACTTAACAAGACAACCAAAACCTGGGAATCTGCCACTTATTAAACTGAACATTTTTAATTATCTGAAACTTCTTTAAAGTAGGGCTAAGTTTCTTCTCTGCCTAATTCACAGGGTGTGGCAGCCATGGAGGACTGTTACTACGATCTCCCCTTAAAGAAGAAAACTGCCAGGAGGAGTACAGTTAGCCAGTAGCTTCTGGCTTTTGCTTTTTGAGGCTCTGCTATAGCATTCATGCCAGGGCCACACCCTTCACAGCTTGCTTCTGGTCAGTAACTAAGTATGGTAGTCACTTCTACTCGTCCCAGGAGTTCTCTATTGAGCGCTCGTCACTCAAGAGCTCCCCATCAGCCCAAAGAGACTTACAGCCACAATGTGGTCTGAGGCTTTGCCTATTCAAGTCTCCTTCCCTGTCTTGTCCCCTTCATGGGTATCAGAACTGAATTGTGATTAGTGATTTTTTAATGCTTAAATTCTAAATAAAGTAAATCATATGTGTTTAAGGAAATGAAGTAAAAGTAGAAAAAGATTAATTCACAATATTCTCATTAATCAAAACCAGCACATTCATGAATATAAAAATCTTCTTTCATTTTCAACATTCATCCATATAGAGCAGAAACATTTTCTTGAAAACTGTAAGATAAAAAATACAATATCTCACTGGCTTTTATATGAAACTATGTCTTCAAATGAAAAACGTATTGTCCTTATAATTATCTTGTTTTGGAGAAAATTAAAAATATTCCTGACAGCACAACAAAATCATATCTATAATAGAGAAAGCATTACTGTGGCCAGGCATTACTTAATCCAGTCAAAGAGACTGGCGACTATTTGGTCAAATATCACATTTTCATCAAGGTCTTATTAAAGAGCTTTTCCTCCTATTGATTCAAGATATTATTTGATATATTTAATGTCCAAAGGGCTTTTGTACATGGAAAAGTATGTTTACATAATTAAAAATATAATACACAAAAATGTTCTAAGTATATAAATAGCACTTATAAAAACTAATAACACTAATATGTATAAATCACATCAATAATTTAACATATCAACTTCTTTCAAAGACTCTAAGCTGTTTTAAAATGGAAAAAATAGATAAATTATCATGATTATTCTAAAACTCATTGTTACACTTGCATTTAACCTAGCATCAAAATCCTGACACCATCTATTGGCACACTTATCTTCAGATCTCACAATAAGCGAAAGACACTCAAGAGAAAAAAGATACCATTACAGCCTGTCTGGATTACAGATTTTTTTATTATGTAATAAGTGATTACTGATTGGGACATAGAGCTGGAGTGAGACTTCCAATGTGATTCAACTTCATGCCAATATTGCCATAATTCTCCAAGCCTTTTTTTTTTTAAGTCTAGGTTTATTTGCCAGACCCAGATAGTATGTTTTCTGTCCTTCCTGTCACAGAATTTTCATATTTTTATAACCTGATGTCTTTTCCTGAAATTATGTGTCCTTTAGTATCAACTTAATATCAAGTAACAAGTTTACTTAGTTCAATAAGTTTAGAAATTGGTATAAAAAGTTGGTTTTGAAGCTTCTCTCAATAAAACCCTGGGTACTTTTAAATAGAGAGGAGTATTAGAGACTAAAATTTGAAATAATCTGAATTTCACTTAGAAAACAGTTTCTAGAGGTAGGGTAGATGAATACATTTGGGATAGAACTTAAAAATAGATTTATTCTTGAGGGCATGAGCTCACAAAGATAGTTACAATTTAGTAACTTCACTTTCTTAGATATATTTTCATTTATTTTCTCTACCATATATTTCAGATTTTAATCAATCATCTCTATAATTGTATCCTCTTTTATAATTCTTGTATGTTTCATGGACCATAACTCTGTAGTCATCCCACTAACATCACTAATTTTTTTTCTTTTTTTTGCGGTACGCGGGCCTCTCACTGTTGTGGCCTCTCCCGTTGCGGAGCACAGGCTCCAGAAGCGCAGGCTCAGCGGCCATAGCTCATGGGCCCAGCCGCTCCACGGCATGTGGGATCTTCCCGGACCAGGGCACGAACCCGTGTCCCCTGCATCGGCAGGCGGACTCTCAACCACTGTGCCACCAGGGAAGCCCCCATCACTAACTTTTTTTTAAGGAAGCTGGCCTGATTGTATGGCCAGCTTATCAAGAAACAGGATGAACTTAATTTGCTGTCATTGATTTGTGCTGGCACTGATTTGTGCTTTCTTTGAACTCCTCTACTTTTTTTTTTTTTTTTTTAACATCTTTCTGGAGTATAATTGCTTTACAATGGTGTGTTAGTTTCTGCTTTATAACAAAGTGAATCAGTTATACATATACATATGTTCCCATATCTCTTCCCTCTTGTGTCTCCCTCCCTCCCACTGTCCCTATCCCACCCCTCTAGGTGGTCACAAAGTACCGAGCTGATCTCCCTGTGCTATGCGGCTGCTTCCCACTAGCTATCTATTTTATGTTTGGTAGTGTATATATGTCCATGCCTCTCTCTCACTTCGTCACAGCTTACCCTTCTCCCTCCCCATATCCTCAAGTCCATTCTCTAGTAGGTCTGTGTCTTTATTCCCATCTTACCCCTAGGTTCTTCGTGACTTTCTTTTTTCTTAGATTCCATATATATGTGTTAGCATACGGTATTTGTCTTTCTCTTTCTGGCTTACTTCACTCTGTATGACAGACTCTAGGTCCATCCACCTCACTACAAATAACTCAATTTCGTTTCTTTTTATGGCTGAGTAATATTCCATTGTATATATGTGCCACATCTTTATCCATTCATCCGATGATGGACACTTAGGTTGCTTCTATCTCCTGGCTATTGTAAATAGAGCTGCAATGAACATTTTGGTACATGACTCTTTTTGAATTATGGATTTCTCTGGGTATATACCCAGTAGTGGGGTTGCTGGGTCATATGGTAGTTCTATTTGTACTTTTTTAAGGAACCTCCATACTATTCTCCATAGTGGCTGTACCAATTCACATTCCCACCAGCAGTGCAAGACTGTTCCCTTTTCTCCACACCCTCTCCAGCATTTACTGTTTCTAGACTTTTTGATGATGGCCATTCTGACTGGTGTGAGATGATATTGTAGTTTTGATTTGTATTTCTCTAATGATTAGTGATGTTGAGCATTCTTTCATGTGTTTGTTGGCCATCTGTATATATTCTTTGGAGAAATGTCTATTTAGGTCTTCTGCCCATTTTTGGATTGGGTTGTTTTTTGTTATTGAGCTGCATGAGCTGCTTGTAAATTGAACTCCTCTACTCTTAAGAACTTTTTCTTGGACATCATTTTTCTTGATCAGCTTCCTGCTAACCCTAAATAAAGCTGCTTGCTCCTTCATCTACTCCTCTTCTCCATTGCCCTCTCTTTCCCTTTTAAACAAGTCTTCAGCTGGTCACTAATTCATTTCCTCTCAAGAAAAGAGCTCTGAAAGTTTTTGGTACTTTATTCTAAATTATATGACACTAATTCTATTGCTTATAAGATACAAGTCATCCACATATCGAAAATTCTATATTTTTTCTAGTTCCAGTTTAAGAGATTAGGGTACAATTTCAAAGTTGCATTGCCACTTAGCTATAGTTAACTGACTTTTTGGTATATGGAAAGAATTATCCCAGTGCACTCTTATGGCCCTTATAATAGTAATATCCTAAGTTTTTAATATTTTTGTCATCTCCAGGCACACTCTAAATAACACCAATATGCATAAAGTATTAAAGACACACCTGAAATTCCCTCAAGATTGGGGAAGAAAATGTTTTTCAATGTGAAAATAACATATTTTCCTGGTGAAAAAAATATGATACTAGATAATCACATGAGAAATGAACTTTCTTGCCAGGTGGAAGTGGAATTTTATTGACATTGACAATGATAAAGCAATTTATAGGATAAAAATCACATTCTGATCCAATATTCAATGTTAATTATATTAAGAAACCATATTTTTAAAAATTGTCAAAGATAACTTATTAATTCTTCTAAATGTATGTTGCAAATGTCATGGTCAACTTTATTCAACTGCTGCTTATATTTGGGTCCCATAGGAAATGATCAGATGAATTTATTAGCTTAACCACTTATCTTTGGAGTAAATGCACTTCCTCTTTGTGCCAGTTATCAATTTACTGTGTCTCAGCTCTAAATCCACCCTTCACTGCCCTGCTTGTGATACTGGAGCTGGACCTTGTAAATATTTCTATTTTGCCAGCTGGCAAAATGTTAAGCTTTGCCAGTAGAGGGCCCTGAAGGGCTGCTGCTGTAAGAAGGGGCTTTTATTCCTGTTCTGGTGATTTCCTTCCTTTTCTCTCCTGCAAATCTCAGCTAGGTAAGGGAGTTCCAGGGAAGCTCACTCATAGCCAGTGTCAGTGAAATCCCCATGAGCAGCTTCTCAGCTAATTCAGCAACACTCCTGTCAACTTCCTGCTGAATTTAATCAGCACCCTACTAGAAGGTTTCTTGACCACCAGCCTTGGCTTGGTGCTCCTCAGTGAACTTCTCCACTATCCAGTGGGTCACATCTACACTCCCTCCAATGAGGTCTAAATTTCATCCTTGGGGGGGGGATGGGACTCTCCCGAATCTGTCCCTCCCTTCAATATACTGCCTGAGCCCTGTGGGTGGGTAGCATTTTTTCCATATATCCACGGTTCCTCTGTGCTATAGAGTTCTCTTTATGCTTGTAGTCAATCCCTGTTATACCAATACCCTGTTATTAATGAAAAATCTTTATATAAATCTTTCCCTAATAAAATTTCTGTCTGGTTTCTGTCTCCTGGCTTGACAGTGACTGATACTTTATAAGAATATTTTGAAGATTCAACTCTACCAATCTCACCAAACCTACAAATCCAAAGTCTTGTACTATCTGCTCACAAACTCTACTGTTTTCAATGGCCATCTCACTAGTCCACAAAGGCTATCTGGGACATATTTTACTGTGGCAAATAGCAAGATAAACACAAATTTATTCTCCCCTTTATTCACATTCTTTTGCAATGTTCTCCATATAGACCATTGGCTGGTGTCATAACTTGTTTTGGCCTACTGAACTTTCGCAAATATAATGTGAGGAAGGGCTTAAAAAGCACTTTTGCAATGAGGCTTGCCACCTTATGTACACAGAACCCAGAGATTACTATGTAATGAGTCTGAGCCAATATGTCAAAGAATGAGAGATCATGTGAAAGAAGATAACTAAGATACCCTGACAAACAGCTGTCTGTGTGGCCAAGATAGATCAGCCAGCTAGCAGCCAATCCATCAGTGGACCACAGGTACATAAGCTGAGATACATCAAGCTGGCCCAGACCTTCCAACAGACCTATAGAATCATGAGTTATATAAATTGGGTGCTACATTAAAATACTAAATTTTGGCATAGTTTGTTACATAGCAAAAGCTGATTACCAAATTACTTTATTTCCCAAAAGGAGAAAGGGGGAATAAAAGCTGAAGTCTCTAGTTAGAAGCAAGGAATTATCAAAATGAAGCCCATGAATGTTGGAAGTCTTTTGTAATGAAGACCTTCTCTGAAAATATAAATTTGTCTAACGTGTCTAATTTAGACCAGCCAAATCTTTCTGTAAGTCAGAAATATTTATCAAATATAGGAGATATCAGATTTTCTTTTTTTAAAATTATTTGACCTATTAAGGTCAGTGGAAACAGGTAATAGTGAAAAGTTTGTATGTGATCACTAATGCAATTTAAAATGGTAAAGTGAATTTAAGTGAATGTCATATAATTCCTAAGCACAGTGGCTTTTATAGAACACAATATCTTTAATACCAATTATTACATGACAAAATTTTAACATACCATAATTAGATTTCAGAAAGCTTTATAAAAGTAGTATAGAGTTCTTATCAATTTAGGGCCCTCTTCTAATGTTAAATTAAAAGTTCCACTTACATGCACCATAGTACTATAAACATGACACAATGAAACTAAATTTCTCCCCGTAAACCTACTTCTTTTCCTATGCATTATTACTTCAGTAAGTCCACCATCTAACTAATGCACATGATATAAACATGGGGATCACTGTCTATGCCTTTTGCTCCTTTATCCTCATGTTCAACCTTTGTTGCCCAGAATCTTCCTAACCATCTTTTAAGTATGCCTTCTTCTTTTCATCCCCACCACCAATACCTCAATCATTCAGAACCCGCCCCCCTTCTTTCTTCTTTTGATTACTAATCTTAATTGGTTACTGTTTGATTTCTCCTAACTAGTTACCCCTTCCAATGCATTCTCCACATTCTCCATATGGTGGTGCCCTCTTCCATACATTCCTCACCTACCATCCTATCTCCTGTTCTCCCTTTCATCTTTAGCCACACCCTCAGGTCATTTCTTCTGTTCTCGGAAAAGAAGGTAAACACGTCCTTTAGCATCTATGATACTCTGGGTTCCTGATCTTCCATCAATATTTCCATTCTCTTTCTCTGCCTTAACATTAAATTTTGGCGATCTCTGGGGTTCTTCCTTCAGATTACCATTCTCTTCACTCTAATAAACTAGATGTTTATTAAAGCACCTTACCAATATAAAACTATACAAAGGAGATTTGATAGTTTTTTTTAAAAGCCCATACAGCATATACTTGATATAATTATTGTGATGAGCACAACCTCAAAGAAAAAATTTCTAAGATCTATAAGGCAATACATTTTCCATTATAAATTCATAGATTCTTCACTTTCATACAAAGAAAAAAGCTTTAAATAGAGACATAGTATTCATAGTTCATTATAGATTTCATGCTGTTGAGGCTCTGTGAAAAGAAAATTTGAAATATTTTATAGTGATTAAACATACGGGTTTTAAAATCAGAAGTTCTGAAGCTAAAGAGGGCTTTATACTAACCAGCTGTGGCAGATTTCTTAATCTGTATACTTTCACTTACTGACTTCACTTATATGTAAAATGGAAAAAAAAATCTAACTTTTAAGCTTCTAGTAAGAATTGAAATGAAATGACATACTTAATGTTTATCACAGTTTCTATCACCTAATAAGCATTCAGTAAATGGTTGTCGAAAAGCAACTTTTAAGCTTCTAGTAAGAATTGAAATGAAATGACATAATGTTTATCACAATTTCTAGCACCTAATAAGCATTCAGTAAACGGTTGTTGAAGCAATAATTTGTTCTGTGTCTTCCCTTTATTTTCCTACCCCCAGAGGTGTCCTCTACTTGATGCAAAAAAAAAAAAAAAAAGGCAAAAACTTAGGAAATACTCAATGGCATCTAGATCTCTAAGAAGGCTTTGATATTCTTTGGACATACAACAATGTAAACTTTGAAATACAACTTTTAGAACCCTTTTGTGCAGCCACCACCGTTCATTATGAAAGCATGTCAGGAGGAAAATAAACGTGAATTAAGATTAGTAGGATTCCTCCTCGGAAGTAGAGACACATAGAGCAGAATTTTTTTTTTTTTAAGTTAGTGCCTTATATAATGGGGAGGATCTGGAAACGGAAAAAATATCTATACCATTTTTCAATCCCTAAAACAGGCCCAATTCCAAAAGGGATAAACATTCCTGGAGTGACCATGTTAGTAGTACAGAAACAGATGGAAAGGAAGGGGGAAGCTGCTCCTGAAGAGAGATTATTACACACATCTGTGTGATGGTCACTCATGTATTTTTCTTTTTAATATGCACTGCAGAGTCTCTAAGCCCTCTGCTTGTCTTTTTTGCCTTCCTTTAGTTCATCTATGTTTTTAAAAGAGTCAGTACAAATAAATTGTTTGAAAAGAATGATCTTTAGTGATGGAGGTAGCCCCCTCAGGTATTCTGAATATGAGATTTATGGGCACTCGGGTCCCTTTTTCATTACCCTTCCAAGGTCCCTCCATTTCAATTCCAGTTGTTTACATCCTGTTTCAAGAGACATCCTATGGAGCTGATCACATGCAAGAGAGTCTGTCTCAAAGTCTTTTATTTATTAGGAAAATTCTCTTTCATAGTCCTGGAATCAGAGAGAAGACCCCAGGGCCCCATGACCACAATAAATGGGCTAATCTTCCTGGCACTCAACCTTCCTCATTCCTGGCCTTCCTCATTCCTTTCACCAATTCATCATTCCTTCCATTTTACAAATCAGAAAGAAATGTCAAAGCCTGATGTTTCAAAGGAATGGTGGTCACATTTCTTATTAATGCAATTTCATATAAATTTTGGAATTCCATTTTTTTCAGCATGGTAAACCTTACTTTATGTGTCTGAGCTTGCTCTTCACAAGTATTGGCTTTCCTTTTGTGTTGTAATCTCGCAAATAATTTTATACCCTTTTTAGCTAGCCAATAAGAAGAGTGATTAAAGCAAAGTCAAAAATTGACAGACCACAGGTCAGATCCAGCCTATAAATAATTCTGCTTGACCCTCAGAATATTTTAAAATCCTCTGAGTTGATTGCCAGCATTTTGGGGTCAGAATTTTGTGTTAAATCTGTATTTCCTGGTTCTTGAGAAATACTGGGAATTATCCCAATACTGGATTAAGCTTTGTGCTTGAGAACAAGTGGCTGAAACCCTTTTAGCATGGACTTGTGTTTCATGGTCCAGCACAGCGTCCACCACCCCTGATGTCTTTCTCCCATTCTACTTCATTCATTTACATTACCTTCCTGACCGTTTTCAATACTTGAATTTGCGACTTCCCTGCCTATGTTAACACACACACACACACACACACACACAGAGTACATCTCATATCTAAGGTATGAAATATATCTCAAACTTTTCATATCTTATACTTTTTCTCAACAAGTATTACCTGCTCTAAATCAAAATCAGTACTACATAAACAGTGCTTCCAAATTTTTAGTTTTCCTAGAACACTTCTCTAAAAGCTCCAGCTTCAGGCCAAACTGGGGTTTAGACATACCTAGATGTGCCCAGGAACCTTGAGATAGTCAGGGAAGACATTTGCCAGGACTCTCATTACATGGGAATCTAAGAGACATCTGGGGGAGGAAAAAACTCATTCTAAGGGCAACCTGGGCCCAAAACCAGGAATTGAAGGTACAGTGAGGAAGTGATCCTAAGAGCATAGCTAAATCAAGGTGATATTGGCCCAAGTCCCACTCACTTTTGTCTGAGTCCTGAGGAGAGAGAGGAACAGAAGTAGAAACCACAAGACCTAGTTGTTTAAAACTTCTGTATGACAACAGGACACATGTAACACAGCTCTGTTGACCTCTGCCAGAGAGCAGCCCCAGAAAATCATTAGCTTGTGTCAGTCAACTGAAATATTCTCAAGGGTAAAATAAATAGTTTAACGTAAAGTACGAAAATATAAATCAGATGAATATTTGGATAATCTTGAGAGTGAATAAGGACCTTTCTAAACACCAAACAATGAGAAAATAGAGGAATGACCTAATTGACTCTGTGAACTTTTGAAACTTCTGCATGGCAAAACATTTCAAATTAAAATGGAAATCTATTTGCAATATAGATGATGAAGTGAAATTATCCTTAAAAGGTGCTCATAAACTTGTACAAACCAATAAGAAAATTAATAGAAAATTGGACAAAGCACAAATAATTCATAAAAGATAGCCAAATGTCTGGAAATACATGAACAAATATTTTGTCGTTCATTACTTGAATATATATATAAACTAAATATGAGATATCTTTTCTCACTATCATATTAGCAAAGATAAAGAAATGGCAATGCCCTTATAAGCCACTGTATATAAACACTGCCACAACCTTTCTGAAAGGTATTTTGACAAGTATCAAAAAGTGTTCATTTTCATATCCTCAATTCAGCAACTCCTCTTCTAAAAATGTATACTTAAGAAAAAACTAAAGATTTGAGCAAAGATGTATATACAAAAATGTTACTGGAATGTTGTTACTTTTAATAGCAGAGAACTGAAATAAAAAGAAATGCCTTGGGCTTCCCTGGTGGCGCAGTGGTTGAGAGTCCGCCTGCCGATGCAGGGGACACGGGCTCGTACCCCGGTCCGGGAAGATCCCACATGCCGCGGAGCGGCTGGGCCCGTGAGCCATGGCCGCTGAGCCTGCGCGTCCGGAGCCTGTGCTCCACAACGGGAGA